>NW_025765595.1:0-138353 GCF_003918875.1 Haliotis rubra | reverse complement strand
TACCCGACATCAAAGTTCAGAATACTGTTGACTCATTCATTCTACTCTGATTGGATCTGTTCAATACACTATCTAGTCCCTCCATTAAAGTTCAGAATTCTATTGACTCATTCATTCTACACTGATTGGGTCTGTTCAATACACTATCTATTCCCTGCCATCAAAGTTCAGAATACTATTGACTCATTCATTCTACACTGATTGGATCTTGTTCAATACACTATCTAGAACCCGCCATCAAAGTTCAGACTCATCTATTGACTCATTCATTCTACACTGATTGGATCTGTTCAATACACTATCTAGTCCCTGACATCAAAGTTCAGAATACTGTTGACTCATTCATTCTACACTGATTGGATCTGTTCAATACACTATCTAGTACCCGCCATCAAAGTTCAGAATACTATTGACTCATTCATTCTACACTGATTGGATCTGTTCAATACACTATCTAGTACCCGCCATCAAAGTTCAGAATACTATTGACTCATTCATTCTACACTGATTGGATCTGTTCAATACACTATCTAGTACCCGACATCAAAGTTCATAATTCTATTGACTCATTCATTCTACACTGATTGGATCTGTTCAATACACTATCTAGTCCACTATTGACTCATCAAAGTTCATAATTCTATTGACTCATTCATTCTACACTGATTGGATCTGTTCAATACACTATCTAGTCCACGACATCAAAGTTCAGAATTCTATTGACTCATTCATTCTACACTGATTGGATCTGTTCAATACACTATCTAGTCCACGACATCAAAGTTCAGAATTCTATTGACTCATTCATTCTACACTGATTGGATCTGTTCAATACACTATCTAGTCCCTACGCCATCAAAGTTCAGAATACTGTTGACTCAGTTCAGACCATACTTCAGAATCTGTTAGTTGACTCATTCATTCTACACTGATTGGATCTGTTCAATACACTATCTAGTCCCTGCCATCAAAGTTCAGAATACTGTTGACTCATTCATTCTACACTGATTGGATCTGTTCAATACACTATCTAGTCCACGACATCAAAGTTCAGAATTCTATTGACTCATTCATTCTACACTGATTGGATCTGTTCAATACACTATCTAGTCCCGCCATCAATTCAGAATACTGTTGACTCATTCTTCTAGATTGGATCCAATACACTATCTAGTCCCTCCATTAAAGTTCAGAATTCTATTGACTCATTCATTCTACACTGATTGGATCTGTTCAATACACTATCTAGTACCCGACATCAAAGTTCAGAATACTATTGACTCATTCATTCTACACTGATTGGATCTGTTCAATACACTATCTAGTCCCTCTAGACATCAAAGTTCAGAATTCTATTGACTCATTCTATTCTACATCTGATTGGATCTGTTCAATATATAGCACTATCTAGTCCCCGCCATCAAAGTTCAGAATACTATTGACTCATTCATTCTACACTGATTGGATCTGTTCAATACACTATCTAGTACCCCGCCATCAAAGTTCAGAATACTATTGACTCATTCATTCTACACTGATTGGATCTGTTCAATACACTATCTAGTTCATTCCCGCCATCAAAGTTCAGAATACTATTGACTCATTCATTCTACACTGATTGGATCTGTTCAATACACTATCTAGTCCCTGACATCAAAGTTCAGAATACTATTGACTCATTCATTCTACACTGATTGGATTCTACACTGATCTGTTCAATACATTATCTATTCCCCGCTATCTAGTCATTCCTACACTGATTGGATCCATCAAAGTTCAAAGTTCAGAATACTATTGACTCATTCATTCTACACTTGATTGGATCTGTTCAATACACTATCTAGTACCCTGACATCAAAGTTCAGAATCACTACTTGACTCATTCATTCTACACTGATTGGATCTGTTCAATACACTATCTAGTACCCGCCATCAAAGTTCAGAATTCTATTGGACTCATTCATTCTACACTGATTGGATCTGTTCAATACACTATCTAGTCCCACGACTTCAAAGTTCAGAATTCTATTGACTCATTCATTCTACACTGATTGGATCTGTTCAATACACTATCTATTCCCGCCATCAAAGTTCAGAATACTATTGACTCATTCATTCTAAGTTGGAGTTCAATACTATTGAACCCGCCACTTCATTCATTCATACACTGATTGGATCTGTTCAATACACTATCTAGTCCCTGACATCAAAGTTCAGAATACTGTTGACTCATTCATTCTACACTGATTGGATCTGTTCAATACACTATCTAGTACCTGCCATCAAAGTTCAGAATACTATTGACTCATTCATTCTACACTTATTGGATCTGTTCAATACACTATCTAGTACCCGCCATCAAAGTTCAGAATACTATTGACTCATTCATTCTACACTGATTGGATCTGTTCAATACACTATCTAGTACCCACCATCAAAGTTCATAATTCTATTGACTCATTCATTCTACACTGATTGGATCTGTTCAATACACTATCTAGTCCCCGACATCAAAGTTCAGAATTCTATTGACTCATTCATTCTACACTGATTGGATCTGTTCAATACACTATCTAGTCCACGACATCAAAGTTCAGAATACTGTTGACTCATTCATTCTACACTGATTGGATCTGTTCAATACACTATCTAGTCCCCGCCATTAAAGTTCAGAATTCTATTGACTCATTCATTCTACACTGATTGGATCTGTTCAATACACTATCTAGTCCCTGACATCAAAGTTCAGAATACTGTTATCTCATTCATTCTACACTGATTGGGTCAATTCAATACACTATCTAGTCCCCGCCATTAAAGTTCTGAATTCTATTGACTCATTCATTCTACACTGATTGTATCTGTTCAATACACTATCTAGTACCCGACATCAAAGTTCAGAATACTGTTGACTCATTCATTCTACTCTGATTGGATCTGTTCAATACACTATCTAGTCCCCTCCATTAAAGTTCAGAATTCTATTGACTCATTCATTCTACACTGATTGGGTCTGTTCAATACACTATCTATTCCCGCCATCAAAGTTCAGAATACTATTGACTCATTCATTTCTACTGTTCATTACACTATCTAGAACCCGCTATCAAGTCCTTGACTCATTCAAAGTTCAGAATCTGTTCAATACACTATCTAGTCCCTGACATTTGACTCATTCATTCTACACTGATTGATCTGTTCAATACACTATCTAGTACCCGCCATCAAAGTTCAAAATTCTATTGACTCATTCATTCTACTTATTGGATCTGTTCACACTATCTAGTACCCGCCATCAAAGTTCAGAATACTATTGACTCATTCATTCTACACTGATTGGATCTGTTCAATACACTATCTAGTACCCACCATCAAAGTTCATAATTCTATTGACTCATTCATTCTACACTGATTGGATCTGTTCAATACACTATCTATTCCCCGACTTCAAAGTTCATAATTCTATTGACTCATTCATTCTACACTGATTGGATGTGTTCAATACACTATCTAGTCCCTGCTCATTCATTCTACACTGATTGATCTGTTCATACACTATCTAGTCCACGACATTAAAGTTCATAATTCTATTGACTCATTCATTCTACACTGATTGGATCTGTTCAATACACTATCTAGTCCACGACATCAAAGTTCAGAATACTGTTGACTCATTCATTCTACACTGATTGGATCTGTTCAATACACTATCTAGTCCCCGCCATTAAAGTTCAGAATTCTATTGACTCATTCATTCTACACTGATTGGATCTGTTCAATACACTATCTAGTCCCTGACATCAAAGTTCAGAATACTGTTATCTCATTCATTCTACACTGATTGGGTCAATTCAATACACTATCTAGTCCCCTGACATTAAAGTTCTGAATTCTATTGACTCATTCATTCTACACTGATTGTATCTGTTCAATACACTATCTAGTACCCGACATCAAAGTTCAGAATACTGTTGACTCATTCATTCTACTCTGATTGGATCTGTTCAATACACTATCTAGTCCCCTCCATTAAAGTTCAGAATTCTATTGACTCATTCATTCTACACTGATTGGGTCTGTTCAATACACTATCTATTCCCCGCCATCAAAGTTCAGAATACTATTGACTCATTCATTCTACACTGATTGGATCTGTTCAATACACTATCTAGTCCCCGCCATCAAAGTTCAGAATTCTATTGACTCATTCATTCTACACTGATTGGATCTGTTCAATACACTATCTAGTCCCTGACATCAAAGTTCAGAATACTGTTGACTCATTCATTCTACACTGATTGGATCTGTTCAATACACTATCTAGTACCCGCCATCAAAGTTCAGAATACTATTGACTCATTCATTCTACACTTATTGGATCTGTTCAATACACTATCTAGTACCCGCCATCAAAGTTCAGAATACTATTGACTCATTCATTCTACACTGATTGGATCTGTTCAATACACTATCTAGTACCCACCATCAAAGTTCATAATTCTATTGACTCATTCATTCTACACTGATTGGATCTGTTCAATACATTATCTATTCCCTAATTCTACGACTTCAAAGTTCATAATTCTATTGACTCATTCATTCTACACTGATTGGATCTGTTCAATACACTATCTAGTCCACGACATCAAAGTTCAGAATACTGTTGACTCATTCATTCTACAATGATTGGATCTGTTCAATACACTATCTAGTCCCCGCCATTAAAGTTCAGAATTCTATTGACTCATTCATTCTACACTGATTGGATCTGTTCAATACACTATCTAGTCCCTGACATCAAAGTTCAGAATACTGTTATCTCATTCATTCTACACTGATTGGGTCAATTCAATACACTATCTAGTCCCCGCCATTAAAGTTCTGAATTCTATTGACTCATTCATTCTACACTGATTGTATCTGTTCAATACACTATCTAGTACCCGACATCAAAGTTCAGAATACTGTTGACTCATTCATTCTACTCTGATTGGATCTGTTCAATACACTATCTAGTCCCCTCCATTAAAGTTCAGAATTCTATTGACTCATTCATTCTACACTGATTGGGTCTGTTCAATACACTATCTATTCCCCGCCATCAAAGTTCAGAATACTATTGACTCATTCATTCTACACTGATTGGATCTGTTCAATACACTATCTAGAACCCGCCATCAAAGTTCAGACCTCTATTGACTCATTCATTCTACACTGATAGGATCTGTTCAATACACTATCTAGTCCCTGACATCAAAGTTCAGAATACTGTTGACTCATTCATTCTACACTGATTGGATCTGTTCAATACACTATCTAGTACCCGCCATCAAAGTTCAGAATACTATTGACTCATTCATTCTACACTGATTGGATCTGTTCAATACACTATCTAGTACCCGCCATCAAAGTTCAGAATACTATTGACTCATTCATTCTACACTGATTGGATCTGTTCAATACACTATCTAGTACCCACCATCAAAGTTCATAATTCTATTGACTCATTCATTCTACACTGATTGGATCTGTTCAATACACTATCTATTCCCCGACTTCAAAGTTCATAATTCTATTGACTCATTCATTCTACACTGATTGGATGTGTTCAATACAGTATCTAGTCCCCGCCATCAAAGTTCAGAATACTGTTGACTCATTCATTCTACACTGATTGGATCTGTTCAATACACTATCTAGTCCACGACATCAAAGTTCATAATTCTATTGACTCATTCATTCTACACTGATTGGATCTGTTCAATACACTATCTAGTCCACGACATCAAAGTTCAGAATACTGTTGACTCATTCATTCTACACTGATTGGATCTGTTCAATACACTATCTAGTCCCCGCCATTAAAGTTCAGAATTCTATTGACTCATTCATTCTACACTGATTGGATCTGTTCAATACACTATCTAGTCCCTGACATCAAAGTTCAGAATACTGTTATCTCATTCATTCTACACTGATTGGGTCAATTCAATACACTATCTAGTCCCTGCCATTAAAGTTCTGAATTCTATTGACTCATTCATTCTACACTGATTGTATCTGTTCAATACACTATCTAGTACCCGACATCAAAGTTCAGAATACTGTTGACTCATTCATTCTACTCTGATTGGATCTGTTCAATACACTATCTAGTCCCCTCCATTAAAGTTCAGAATTCTATTGACTCATTCATTCTACACTGATTGGGTCTGTTCAATACACTATCTATTCCCCGCCATCAAAGTTCAGAATACTATTGACTCATTCATTCTACACTGATTGGATCTGTTCAATACACTATCTAGTCCCCGACATCAAAGTTCAGAATTCTATTGACTCATTCATTCTACACTGATTGGATCTGTTCAATACACTATCTAGTCCCCGCCATCAAAGTTCAGAATACTGTTGACTCATTCATTCTACACTGATTGGATCTGTTCAATACACTATCTAGTACCCGCCATCAAAGTTCAGAATACTATTGACTCATTCATTCTACACTGATTGGATCTGTTCAATACACTATCTAGTACCCGCCATCAAAGTTCAGAATACTATTGACTCATTCATTCTACACTGATTGGATCTGTTCAATACACTATCTAGTACCCACCATCAAAGTTCATAATTCTATTGACTCATTCATTCTACACTGATTGGATCTGTTCAATACACTATCTATTCCCCGACTTCAAAGTTCATAATTCTATTGACTCATTCATTCTACACTGATTGGATGTGTTCAATACAGTATCTAGTCCCCGCCATCAAAGTTCAGAATACTGTTGACTCATTCATTCTACACTGATTGGATCTGTTCAATACACTATCTAGTCCACGACATCAAAGTTCATAATTCTATTGACTCATTCATTCTACACTGATTGGATCTGTTCAATACACTATCTAGTCCCTGACATCAAAGTTCAGAATACTGTTGACTCATTCATTCTACACTGATTGGATCTGTTCAATACACTATCTAGTCCCCGCCATTAAAGTTCAGAATTCTATTGACTCATTCATTCTACACTGATTGGATCTGTTCAATACACTATCTAGTCCCTGACATCAAAGTTCAGAATACTGTTATCTCATTCATTCTACACTGATTGGGTCAATTCAATACACTATCTAGTCCCCGCCATTAAAGTTCTGAATTCTATTGACTCATTCATTCTACACTGATTGGGTCTGTTCAATACACTATCTATTCCCTCCATCAAAGTTCAGAATACTATTGACTCATTCATTCTACACTGATTGGATCTGTTCAATACACTATCTAGAACCCGCCATCAAAGTTCAGAACTCTATTGACTCATTCATTCTACACTGATAGGATCTGTTCAATACACTATCTAGTCCCTGACATCAAAGTTCAGAATACTGTTGACTCATTCATTCTACACTGATTGGTTCCGTTCCATACACTATCTAGTCCCTGACATCAAAGTTCAGAATACTATTGACTCATTCATTTTACACTGATTGGATCTGTTCAATACACTATCTAGTCCCCGACATCAAAGTTCATAATTCTATTGACTCATTCATTCTACACTGATTGGATCTGTTCAATACACTATCTAGTACCCGCCATCAAAGTTCAGAATACTATTGACTCATTCATTCTACACCGATTGGATCTGTTCAATACACTATCTAGTCCCTGACATCAAAGTTCAGAATACTGTTGACTCATTCATTCTACACTGATTGGATCTGTTCAATACACTATCTAGTACCCGCCATCAAAGTTCAGAATACTATTGACTCATTCATTCTACACTGATTGGATCTGTTCAATACACTATCTATTCCCCGACATTCAAAGTTCAGAATTCTATTGACTCATTCATTCTACACTGATTGGATGTGTTCAATACAGTATCTAGTCCCCGCCATCAAAGTTCAGAATACCGTTGACTCATTTATTCTACAATGATTGGATCTGTTCAATACACTATCTAGTCCCCGACATCCAAATACAGAATACAGGAGCCCTGTTACACTATTACACATACCCTGTTTGCACGATCAATTATCAGCTGCGCCCATTCATTATGCAGACTATCCCATTTATAACAATGCACAGTGTGGCATGCATGATGGCTGTGTTTGTGAAGAACTGAAGGTATGTCCTGGACGCCTACTCCCAGTACACCAGGCAGCTCCGTGTGGATGGAACACGATCGGGGACCATGAATTCCACTGATTCTTTACCCAGTGTGCATTGTTAGGTCGAGTACATTGATTGATAGTACAAATGAAATATTACCGGCATACCAAAGTAAAAGTGTATATCTAACTTGTCATACAACATTCAACCCGTATCCTATGAAATCGGTAACTGTTTCTATAACCAGACCTCTAGGACGATGGCAATGTAGTAGTTGCCCTTCTCTGCTGCCCAACGCAAAAGGATGCTTTGGACTTCCTCACTAACTCGAGGAAATATTACATCGTCGTGAGTTCAAATAGTCTTGTTTTGCTAATGTTCAAAGTGCCTCTGCATGTGTGACATTCAACCTTTATGTTTCTTACATGTGATTATGATCCCTCTCTCAGAGAGATGTGTTTAGGCAAAGTCTATATGCTTCCATTTAACATACACAAATATATTGCACTTATGATTGATTTCTCGCGCACATTTTTAGTAAGATCTATTTCACGCCTAGTCGATTTAATAAGATTCATAGGCTGTGGGGTAACCTATGGTTAATGCGCTCTGCACGCTGAAGACCCGGGTTCGATTCCCCACGTGGGCACAATATGTGAACCCATTGCCCATTTCTGGCGTCCATCGCCGTGAGATTGCTGGAATATTGCTAAAATGGCATAAAACTAAACCCACTCACATTAATAAGATTCAAGGTTTTTTGTGCACAAAATCTATGACATGTTCCTACCTCAAGATGAATACCTGAAAGTGCATCATAAACGTTGGTCTTGAAAAATACATGTGCGTGTTTTCTGTCGGCCACACACTACTGTCCTAACAAGTCAAAGAAAACAATGAAGGATGTTTAGACGCATGTATTTACTTCCTGACTCCAGGGTACAGTACAACAGGTGTGTTCGGATGGACAATGCCGTGATATGTGTCGTATCTGCTGTGGTACAGGTCATGGAACTCAGCCCCGAGTCGCCATACCTTACAGATGTCCGGGTGGCCCGTCTGCTCCACCTTCTGAACACACCTGGCACTGCTAGTCGGCGTCTGGTGGTGTCTAGATCGGATTACGCGAACACATTTCCCGCTTGACGTTTTCGAGACTGTTGCTGACGAACAGGTCTGCAATTCTTCTTCCTCCTCCCCGAAGTACGGGTCCTGGCGTATCCCCATCTTGCTGAGGACACTGAAGGGGAAGATCTCTGATAACGGTGGGACTCGTGTCTCGGAACCACTGCTCTGAGCGGCGACAGTTCCAGGTCGCGGGTGTGTTACAGCTATCTCGGATGGGAACTTCTGAAGAATGAATGTTTTGCCGGTGACCACATCCCGTTCGGACCGAAATGTACTCTTACCATAGATAAAAGAAGACGATTTCCCAAAGACATGCGTCGCGTTATCATCTGCCTCATCAAAGCCCTCGCTGCGGACAATATTCAGACCTGCTGTTTTCGCTCCTTGTGCCAGAAAGATGACTTTCCTCAGAGCAGACGACAAAATTAATGTTACTCCTTTCCCTTCCAACATAGCCTGAACTTGAGTCAGCGCTGATCTAGTGGCGTTAGAGCAAGAAGCGTCTTCCTCGGGTATTTCATCTGCAAATTTGGTTGCTGGAGAAGATGCTTCATCGTCAGATTCACATAAGGTGTTGGTTGTCTGTAAGAGAAGAAATTGGGTTTTAGTGAAATCATATGCTTCCTAGTTGCTACAAGAGGGATCATGTAAAGTAACATAGACAGAACTAAATGAAAATGAATAGGACAGCAAGGAAGAAATGACTATAGATCCGTATACTTTCCACATATATGAATTTGCATTGAACGTCAGTGCGTTATTTTATAGTACAACCATATAGATTCAGTAAAAAAGTAAACATCCATTGAAGTTGTATATATTTCATCTTTTTTCCTTAAACTGTCATCGTGGATTGTCGATGCCAGCACCCATGTACATCATGTTCCTCGGCAGTCTCAACACCCATATCAGCGAGGATACCGTCTCCAGCCTTAGGAATTCATACCCAGTGGAGTGATTCTCAAATAACAGCATAACCACGGCTGACACGTGGTCTATCGATTCGTAATCTCGAGGTTTCACGGAATTCAGTTAAACAGTAATTCTACACGAACTCACTTTATAAAAAACTTATCTGAACAGGAAAACCTAATTGTGTTTCATATGGCAACATATTTAAACCTCGGCCTGCAGCCAGCATGTGTATTTCTACACTAGTTAACACTAGAAAGCCCAGCTTGAAGGAGGTGACTACTGCTTAACTAAAGTTGATGGAAAAAAGTTGAATTTTATCAGTAGTGTATTTACGGTACTGCTGGAGGTGGTATATGGGTCATACGTATGTAATATATATCTACATGGTTATGCTTCGTTTGAATGGGTAGAGGGATGACAGTGAGACACAACCAGACATACAACTGCAGTTTACTTGAGATTTTGTTAATATTGCCTCGAAATGAGCACATGTAACACTTCTCGGGAGCAGACAAAGTATTGCTATGATTAATACTGTTCCAGGAAACGTGTCTCCATAGTACAACAGCATTGTGTTTCATGAATACCTTTTCTTCACAAGGTTGTGGTAAGTTTGGTTCTCGGTGTACAGAAAATAACGGTATGGGGTCCGGGTCAACCAAGGTCCAAACAGGAGCCTATCTTTGTTGAACAAGCAACTTACGGGATTGGGTGGACGGCTGGATGACGTCCATGATCACGTGTCATCGTATATCGGATCCTTACTCATAATCACTGGATTGTGAGGTCCAGTCCCGACTATTTCTCAACAGCATACAAATATTCACTCATATTCTTTCACCAAAACGTCATTTCATTAATTTTAGAGACCACTTTCAACACATTATGCAACATCGGGGGGTTTCGTGATTATCGCATGACTCAGCAAACAGACTGCATGGGTCAAACTCCATTTTCCGAAAACTGAAAATGCCACATGATATGACACATCAAGCTATGGCGGAACAGGTTAGTGTACAAACGTCATAATCAGCTTTGGGAAGTACAACACATAAATATTGGCACCGACACTTGCAACGAGTAGGGCTGCGCAATATAACGGTTTACCGGTATTTACCGGTTCAGACATGAAAACGATACGTATTGCGATAACCGGTATTTTGACATGCATTCGGAAAACTTCGTACTTTTTTCACACCGGAAGTCATGCGTTTGTTGTAAATAGGCTACCCCCAACAGCGAACAATTTATTGTGGTTCCAAATACAAAGGCTTCAGTATGGCAGCGTTTTGGGGTGAAAAACTTCACGTTAGATGGAACTATTGATAAGAGTAAAGTGAAGGAAAACTAAGTTCTATGGATAGAAGAAAAAGAGTAAAGTTGTATGTATTGCAATGGTAAAGTGAAATGCTCAAGCGGGACGATTCAAAGTTTTTAATTAAGCTTAATCAAGCATAGTGATTTTCTTCTGGTTTTTTTTGTTTTATAAATCAAGCATTAACTCGAACATAAGTAGGTTTTTTGTTTGTTTGTTTTTTGGTTAAAAAAACACCTTGCAATATAGTGCAATACATATCGCAATATGACAATTCTCTGCAATACCCACCCCTAGCAACGAGATTGCTTCATATTTACCGGGAATAAATAGATGTGTAGGCTGCCACCCTGTAGTAAACAGAGTAACCTGCATACTCACTGGTCAGTGATTTAGAGACGGATCTAACAAAGTCACTTTAACTACTAGGACACAACAAATACATTCAACACTATTTTAGGCAAAGCAAAACATTTTACAATCACGGAACTGTGCAAATGCAGAAACATTTATTTGTAAACCTTACCATGGAAAGACATTGTTTTAGGAGTTCGAACTGTTTATCATCATACATTACAAGCTAAGGAATTTACTCAGTTGTTGGCGATCTATAGCCCAATTTTACATTGTATTGTCCGGAAATAATTTTCTACTTTTAAAGATATATGCTAGCTAGTTTAAACTCAATCTGTGATAATCTAGTGGTTTTACTGTCCTTCGTTGACAGGGTTTTATATATTATATGTATGTATTATAAATTTAGAACTAGTTTTAGTCACGATATGGCTGAAATATTGCCGATGTGACTTTAAATCTTAACTCACTCACTCACTAAGAAATTTACCTCGAAATAACAATTCGATTACAGTTGGCGGGTTGCAAAAAATTCACTAAATGAGCTTATACTATCTCATGTAAGAATGTCCATATCTCTGATTGGTTCACATCACCTAGAACAAATTACTATCTATGCCCGGTGCGGTCCTGTCCCATTTGTCAGACGCCCATTAGTATATCATGCTGAAGACAGATTATTAAAGTTCACTGATGTGAAGCTGTATTTTTGTTTCTTGGACCATTCCACTTTCTTTTTACAAAGGTATTACAAAGGTAGTTGTTGGTGCAGTCAACCATACCATACGTTGTTTTAACCCGTATGACTAGTGGGACGTATGAGTAATGGGAGGACACCCCCGGTGCACGGCCGCACACCGCCAAAGCGGAATAAAATCTTTGCGAGGGAGAATAAATCATTTATACCCCACCCCATGGAAAAAGCATGCACTCACGGCAGTCATTGAACCAGTGGTTCGGATCGACTAGTCAGCACCATGTTCCCCGCTCGGTGGATAAAACCTAACACGGGATACCCCTCGTCACAATGCTACAACTTATAATATATGTTATCTTACACAAGAACTGAACGACTTGTCGTGAACACCCTCTGACATAGGGTTGGCCTCACATTTGCCCACAAGTTTCTCTATGACTTAAATATGTTAAACACCTCTCATGAGGATAGTAACACACTTTGACTCACAAATATATGTTGTCCATGTGTTTCATTATTAAATGTTGTTTTGGAGGGGGTGTTAAGGGCAAGATGTTACTGAGACCTGAAAACATTGAGGGCTGACTGTCCCTCTGACCGGTAGAAACCCCACTGATCCCAGCGGGTAGGTGATGATGATGTTAACAGAGAAGTATGGACCCCTCCCCTGCATGTCATGTACAAAATCAATGGACACCCCCATAAATTACAAACATAATCTTTTAATATATTTATGTACAAAATTGCTGACACCCCCACCCCCACCTCCCACCCCTTGTACCTGTCTGTCGGGGCGTCGAGCGCTCCAGGTGATGTGGGGAACTACAGATAACACGGAGAATGTACCTACATGTATGTCGGGGCGTTGAGCGCCTCACATGGTGTGGGGACTACAGAAAACCCGGACCATGTACCTGTTTGTCGGGGCGTCAAGCGCTCCAGATGATGTGGGGAACTACAGATAACACGGAGAATGTACCTACATGTCTGTCGGGGCGTCGAGCGCCTCACATGGTGTGGGGACTACAGAAAACCCGGACCATGTACCTGTCTGTCGGGGCGTCCAGCGCTCCAGATGGTGTGGGGACTACAGAAAACCCGGACCATGTACCTGTCTGTCGGGGCGTCGAGCGCTCCAGATGGTGTGGGGACTACAGAAAACCTGGACCATGTACCTGTCTGTCGGGGCGTTGAGCGCCTCACATGGTGTGGGGACTACAGAAAACCTGGACCATGTACCTGTCTGTCGGGGCGTCGAGCGCTCCAGATGATGTGGGGGACTACAGAAAACCTGGACCATGTACCTGTCTGTCGGGGCGTCGAGCGCTCCAGATGATGTGGGGAACTACAGAAAACCCGGACCATGTACCTGTCTGTCGGGGCGTCGAGCGCTCCAGATTGTGTGGGGAACTACAGAAAACCCGGACCATGTACCTGTCTGTCTGGGCGTCGAGCGCTCCAGATTGTGTGGGGAACTACAGAAAACTCGGACCATGTACCTGCCTGTCGTGGCGTCGAGCGCTCCAGATTGTGTGGGGAACTACAGAAAACCTGGACCATGTACCTGTCTGTCGGGGCGTCGAGCGCTCCAGATGATGTGGGGAACTACAGAAAACCCGGACCATGTACCTGTCTGTCGGGGCGTCGAGCGCTCCAGATGGTGTGGGGAACTACAGAAAACCCGGACCATGTACCTGTCTGTCGGGGCGTCGAGCGCTCCAGATGGTGTGGGGAACTACAGAAAACCTGGACCATGTACCTGTCTGTCGGGGCGTCGAGCGCTCCAGGTGGTGTGGGGAAATACAGAAAACCCGGACCATGTACCTGCGTGTAGGTGTGATTCGCTCGTGTCTTCCTGCACAACATGTAGACCACAGCAGATGACGATGCACCCACTATAACACCAGCGAGAAAGATGCGACATTTCGTTGCGCTTGTGATTGGATCAGCCATTTTAACGTAGAACTGCTTACGCCCGACGCCGTAGTAGCATGAGAAAGACAATGGTGTGACGTCAGAGGCTAAGTCACATGTGACGTTGTCGCGGAGCGGGACTGGCACAATTGTGTGACGATAGACACCTGTCCATAACCACCTTATGGCGTACAGAAACGGAGCTCAGCTTGAAAGGAAGCTACAAGAAATTAAAGCTTGAATCTTATGACATATAGCGTCATCAGGCGATTGTGAAATAGGTTCTGAATTTTTTATCCCAATGTCGTCATGGTGATATATAGCAACTGTTGAGACACAACAACACAAAAACAAGAGACAAAAGTTTGTTTATATGTTTGGATTTTAACGTATCGCTTTGTTAAGATTAAACCAGTTTGTTGCGTGCTACAACCATACAAACACAGACTACGATAGGTGAGACCCTGGTTAGATTTTAGTCCCCATCAGTTTCTGCCTGATGTTGAGGATGACGTATACGATCTGGTGTTTAAGCTGGGGGAGTCGGCGAGGATGTTGCTCGTACTGTCAGTCACTGGATTGTCTGGTCCAGACTTGATTATTTACAGAAAGCCTCGATATAACTAGAATATTGTTGAGTTGGGCGCGAACTACTGGCACCTCAGTTCTATAACTGCTACGCAGATGTTTCACGCGGTTTTACGGTATTGGAGAAATGTACGATTACAGCATAAGTATGTTTGTGTGTAATTATTTCTTCCATCTAAATATCTACTACATGTACATCGTGAACTGCCTCATGAAACAGCTACTACATTGCTGAACAGAGAGGGTTGCGATAAGAACGAACGTTCACTTGCCTACCAACCTATGCCGGCGTGCAAATCTTCAAGCGTCGCGTGGCCAAATATGAATGTTGGTATTTTACGTATGCTTCAAGCATTGTACGCACAAGCACGGGAACAGTACACAGAACTCACTGGTAGGGAACTTGGTCACAGTGAGAGTGGAGTCTTTGTGATTTTTGCGACGGAAACTTTGCGATATGTCACAGAGTCTTTGTGATTTTAGCATTAGCAAGGGAAGGGTAAGGTACAATATCAATATTACAAGGGAGTTGAATTCACATTTACGTACATTAGGTTTCCACCAGTAAAAAGTAAATATTGTGATGTTTAGAAAGCTACTGATAATCATGTAAAACCATTAATTGTCACGAAATTAATCCTTTTTGGTAAATAATCGGTATATTGTGACAAATGACCCCATAAAGAAGTGTAAAAATAATTCAAAGTGTTCCTATTAGAGTTGATCCCCTTTCATCATAAAGCATGTGCTGTTTTATCAGCTAAAAATAGCGTACATATCAATTTCCATGCATTGGTCTTATGTCACAGAAACTTTGTCATTCCGAAATTGATGTAACGGAAAATTCTTGACGAGAGTGGTATTTCTTGACTTGTTAGTATCCTATTTTTCTGTATTTCATTATTATCACAAAATCACTATCACCCGAATTTCTAGCATATTTTGACAAATTAAGATGCTTGCAAAGCAAATATTGTATTTTCAGACATTATCTCAGGTAAGGTATAATTTAGGATAAATGTATGTATGTGCGCCCGGAGAGCGGAAGGTCGCGGGTTCGATCCCCGGCCGCGTCATACCTAAAGACGTTAAAATATGGTACTTGTTGGTCCCTGCCTGGCGCTAGGCGTTATTGGGTACAACAAGGACTGGTCCGCTCGGAGTCAGTATAATGTGTATGAGTGGGGTATTCATGCTTCACTGCGTCATGGTATCTCAGTGGGCTAGCACTAAGTCTGGGCTAGTACATACACATGCATGCACGTCGTCATATGAGCGAAATATTCTCAAGCACGACGTTAAACCTCACCTCACCTCACAACCCAAGGGAGCCCCATGGGATATACACAAGGGCAGATCACTCCACCTAACGGGAGGTAAGTAGGGCGGCGACAGGGGTGAACTGGTATTTCTGAATTCAAGCGTGGCGAGGTATAGCTTCGTAGACGGAAGCCCAGTACGTTGAGAAAATACTTCAAAGGCGTTGGCTTCGCTGTCGGTGTCCTGTTCAAAACAGCATGCAGACAGATGTCACTGTCATGGACTGAACTGGAACTGGAAGGACAATCTGTGACTCAGGTAAGAAATGGAAACATCATTGGAGACTCAGTGAAAGGGGTATATAATGACGTCCAATGTTCGGCTGATGTGTGTGTTTATTGGTGAAACGTTTGTCATCATGCTTTGTCAGCGACTGCGTGTTTCGAAATTCGGTGTGTAAGTATTTTGATAATGGGCGTGGTTAGCAGTTTCATAGTGGAAAGTTACATGGAGCTGAGACATCGGAGCTCTACGACAGTATGAATTAGTGTGGTGTACTGTACGCCTATTATAACTCGTCTGTTACGGTCTGATTAGCAACGATATTATGTGTGATAGGTCTGTTAGCTGTGACTTAGCAAGAAATATTCATTCGACTAACGTGATATTTGTAGTGAACGTAGTGATTCTGCGACGATAATTACCCTCAGACTATCCCGTAGCACATGATGTAGATGATGTACGCTAAAGGAAACGGTTTTTCTCGCTGGAGGATATATTCTCAATGCAAGTTCAATATTACATACCTTTATCTAAATGTGTAGAATCAACTAATGTGTAACAGATAAAAACTACATGAATGGACTGTGTAAGACTTGTCATGACAGAGGTGCAAGCATGGCCACCTGAGGGAACTTTGGAGTGACTGGCTTCATACCACAGAGCCAATCATAATTGTAAACTAGACTGGCTTCCAGTGTAATCTTTGCTGATTCATTCACAAACTGCTAGCACGTGTGAGAGCTCACATTGATCAGCAAAGATGAAATACAGTTTCATCGTGGAATGTAGGGAAATGTAGGTATCTTCATGTCACATCTATAAGATGACGTCACATGTGGTACTATTGCAACTTTTGTTTACACAGCTTAGACATGTACCACAAACTAATGATTCCATGTCAACATTGCTTATCATATCTATGTTATGTATCAATCTTACGTATCTACATGTGTAAAATGACTAAAATTTCCACTCAGGCAATTAATAAACCCCCTTAATATTTGTCTTATTTTACTTGTAAATTATCTGGATTGATGTCCACAGATTAGTTTGATAAATTGAAAAATCAATCAACTTATTATTGACTAATCCTTTGAACGTGTTGAACAAGGCATTTTGTTTTACATGGGTACCTTACAAGAAGATATGGGTGTATACCATTAGCTTAAGTAAACCTACATAAATATTCTTACTGCAGAAAAGTCAACTGTGCAAGATAACAGTGATTAATCAATCAAATGTTATCAGTTAATCCTTTGATTGATGTTTTTTGCTGCTCAACTGACTATTCCAGTCCTGCTTCGTTGACACATGCATAGGACATAACATGTAATTCATTCACCACATCAGAGCCAATCTTAGAATAATTATCTCCAGACACCCTCAAAGACAGGAGTGACCATTAATGAAGAGAAAGACAGCAAATACACAAGTGTAAGGTGTATACCATAAAACGTGGATGAACAGAAGGTAGAAGTAATTATTGCATTAGAAATGAATTTCATTGAAAATAAGATTCATCCACATTTTCATTCTCTTCCCACAGAGGTTACTTGTCATATCTTCCTACGAACCTCTGTTCTAATACGGCCATATTTCCCGGTTCTCGTAAAATCCCCTAGCAGCAAAAGATCGCAACACGAATTATCTCCCTTCTTTCTATCCAATCAGAACACGTGTTACATCGACTTAGATTCAACTTGACTAACACAAGCAAATGTGGGGCCACAAATATCCCCCCATCTGCCCGGGACTTGTGTTGATATTACACAAGACGTTTAATGGCTAGCTTGTCCGTTGTCAACGAGGGCGATGGAGACGCCACTGATCCCCCATAACATGACTGAGTTCTGTCTAGAAGAAACGGTTGCGCATAGCGCAGGGGAAGAGGTTTAGTTTTCTCGAAGCATACGGAAATTACCGAGGCCTTGCGAATGATCACTTTTGAAACAACGTCGCTGATTGCACAACTAAATCTGATTGCCTCCAATCACGAGTCTTGAACGCTCACACCATGAAAGGGCCGTATTAGAACAGAGGTTACGTAGGAAGATATGACAAGTAACCTCTGTGGGAAGAGAATGCCACATTTTAAGAATATGAAATGAACTTCATTGTTGTGAAAATATTCTGTACACATCTTTGCTGTAATCCAAACTACATAATTGTACATGCATTTACACATGTCTATGCATTTGCAATGTGAAATGTTTCACTCAGTCCGTACCATCCAATCGGTTACAGACCGGGAGAGCCACATTTCCAAAACAGACAGCCAAAATTGATGTGGCTCTCCCGGCAATAGTTATGGTTGCGTGAACATGGAATGTGGCTCTCCCAGCTATGCTGTCAAAACATGCTTAGTGATTCAAACACGTTACTGTATTTAACAAAGGAAGACATGTTTCCTCATAATTTTATTCAGATCACAACAGATTTTATTTCTATAATTATCACAATATAACATATAATATTATCACATAATAATAAAAAAAATCTTAATCTGTAAAACATAATAATAATGATAATGGTTTAGTTTGTTGCCATGTGTACATATCTTATGAAAACTTTCTGCTGCATTGTGATTCGTGGACGTCCACTTCTTGGTCTATCTACAGTGACCCCAGTCTGTCTTATCAGCGTAACTAATACCTTCTAACATATTTTTGATAGTATTTAAGTATTCCTAAAGATGGTAGGAGGGAAACGTTTCTTTTGGAATTTAGTGTAGGAACAGTCTTTTACTGCTTACGGTAATCCATTAATTAATTTATCTATTGGAAATGTGGCTTTACCGGCTACAGCCATGTGATTGAAATGTGGCCTTCCCGGCAATATTCATTTTTGAAATGTGGCCTGACACCATCCAATCAAATGTGAAGATTCAAAGGATTCCCCCAGGTCAACCAGGTCCTCCCTAGTTTGTCTGGGTCACCTCCCATAACCCCTACATCTAATCGATTCTCATCTACCCAACAGGTTATCAAAACCAAGTTCACGGTCCACCACACTGCTAATCCCAAGCCTGTTACTATTTTGTCTGAGGTCCAGTTTGTTTGGTTGCTGAAACTAATTGGTATCTAGTAATTACACAGGGTAATTAAAATGGTGCCCACTAGACCACAGAAAGTTGGGGTGTTATTTGGGTCCCGATATTTCCCTTTAATATGAGAAATGACAACAGCCAGCAGTTCATTCTGTACAGTGCATGGGTTGACACCTTGTCTTTACAGAGCTCTGTTGTTTGGGTTTGAGAGCATGGAAGACTTATTTTGCTCAATGAGCTTGCACAATGCTATGATTGTTTCGTTATTGACCACATAAGTTTTGTGCTGAGGTTTACGATTATTGATCGATTACTGAGCTCTGATTATTGATTTGAGTATTGTGAGTAATAACCAGCACTAGTTGACATATAATAGTCACTACTACAGAACTAATTTGTTAAACCAGTGAATAACCACGCCACATCAAAGCAACACCAGAAACAAGTTCAGATTATATTGCAACACATGGGATTACAGTCACCTGATCACAGGAGGTAATAGAATGGATGGGGTATGTGGCAGCAGCTGTAAATATCAGACTGTGTACTTGCAATTGTTGCGAGTTATATGATCTTTTCAACTGAAACAACCACAAGTTTAACCTTGCAATAGTTTGAAAAGGTTGATTTCATGAATGTGGTAGTATCTTACTAGTTCCATAAACTCCCACAATACTGACAAGATCTGTAGGTTGCATGTGAAACATGTGTTGCAGTGGGGCTTTAGCTATGTTTAATGTTACATAAGGACAGCGTTGCAAACTCCCGCCTGCCCGACCGTCCGGGACGGTCTGTTTTGCGACTGGACGGTCAGTTTTAAAAAGTTGCACGCCCGATGGTCTGGCTGTTGAATCAGCGTAATTTTGTAATGTATATAATGACTGAAAACATTTAAAAACGTGTTATTGTGACAATAACCTGACATTAAACAGTTCCCTCCTCCTATTTACCTCCTCTATATTTTATCTTAATCCTGAAAATTCTGGACTGGTAACTTTCCAGCCGGTCTGGTAACTTTTGAGAGTTACCAGACCAGTTGTCTGGTCGAAATTTTGGGGAGTTTACAACACTGATAAGGAGGATAGTTTGCTCTTAATAAATTATAATTATTTATATGATTTGAATCACAAAATTCAATATTTCACTACAGATTTACATCGACTGATAAAATGCATTTTCACCTCCAAAAAGTTCTTTAATAAGCACATAAGTAGGTTACAGGCCGGGAGAGCCACATTTCCTAAACAGATAGCCAAAATTGATGTGGCTCTCCCGGCAATAGTTATGGTTGCGTGAACATGGAATGTGGCTCTCCCGGGTATGCTGTCAAAACATGCTTAGTGATTCAAACACGTTACTGTATTCAACAAAACAAGACATGTTTCCTCATAATTTTATTCACATCACAACAGATTTTATTTCTATAATTAGCACAATATAATATACTAATAGATAGTTTACATATAATATTATCACATAATAATAATATATCTTAATCTGTAAGACTTAACAATAACAATAATGGTTTAGTTTGTTGCCATGTGTACAAACAGATAAAATGGCGTAAGATCACAAAACATAAGTTATAAACATACTTTTTGTACACCCTCTACTGCAGATGAAGGAGATCGACCACATGGTCCATATACTCCATGTCACTCAGGTGTTGGTTCAGATGCTTGGTCTTCAGTGATGCAATACGAGCATCAATGGTTCTGTATTGATGCAAATACTGCTTGAATATTGCTACATTTTGGCGATTGATATTGCTGTGTGTAAACAGAAAATGGAAATATGTTACTTCGCAAGCAAAAATGTTAACAAAGATCATTTTGGGTGTTCCTAAACACTTTTTTCACAATATCAAAGACACGTTGTACTTGTTTTCACTAATGCAAATCAGCAGAAAATGTTTTAAAAGACTGAAATCATAGGAATGATTTTTTTACAATTTTACACGCTCTACAACAGTTGTTTCTTGTTTTAATAATTGAAAAATGGTGACTTTAAATGGTTTATCTCTGTCTCAATGCAGACTTTTATTTCAACCTTTTTTGGACATCTAAAGCACAGTTATTGGTTTATTTCGGCATGGTCAAAAATAGGACAATTTAACTATTCTGAAAAAGATGCTTTTCACCTAAATTTGAATGCGTTTGAGAATTTGGTTCACAATTTACACAAAGCTGTGTTGTTAAGCTCTCTTGTAAACTAATACCTTCTAACATATCTTTGATAGTTTTAAAGTACTTCATAAAGGTAGGAGGGTAACGTTTATTTTGGCATTTAGTGTAGGAACAGTCTTTTACCGGTATTGCTAAACAGCACACTTGTGAGTAGGAAAGATTATTCCTGTCTTGTGAAAACAATATCATACATGGGGACACTCTTTTACCGGTTACAGTAATCCATTAATTAATCTATTGGAAATGTGGCTTTACCGGCTACAGCCATGTAATTGAAATGTGGCCTTCCCGGCAATAGTCATTTTTTAAATGTGGCTTTCCCGGCCTGACACCCATAAGTAATTGCTGGTTTCAGAAATTACTGGAAAAAGAATTTGCTTTAGGTTTTACCTCGTAAATCATACTTTGTATGTCCTGACAAATTTGTTTTGAATTTCTGTGAAAGACTGAAGATCAGATTGTGTGCTCAGACATATTTTATATAACTCTCACAATAATTAGAATGTTTGAACTGAATTGTATTCTGTGTAAACAGGGTCCGCCTTGCAATCCAAACTGGCAGTTCAGGGCCAATTGTCTAGCGACTAGTTTGAAAGTCAGCTTGTTTTAGTCAACCAGTCTGGACAAGACCTACAAGGGTTGGGTGATTTTCTACCTGGCTATAACATTTACCATCTGTACAAATTGCAAATATTGACCAACAGAGTGTGTTGATAATAAGAACTTCACTTAGGAATGTCCTCTGATAGCTCGCATTTATTCTGTCATGTGCTTGGATGCATGCTTGTACAATTTTTGCTAAAGGGACATTTTGAATGTCTATTCAGCATTATTAGTGTAGAGAAGTGTCAGTATTGTAACCTGGCTTCTATCTTTGTGTTGTAAAGTGGCATCACCCTGAAATGTGTGACATTGTGATAGGTCTTGACTGGTGTAGGGCAGGTATAAGCATGTTACAACACTTAGATGTTACAACACTTGAGGCATGAGTCTAGGAGGAGCAACACCAACATCTGGCAACAAGAAAAATAAAGTATACATTATCTTAGTCAGGCCATCATAATAGTATATGAATACACAGAAGCGTTGTCTGAATTAACGTGATCTATATCATATGTATAGCTTCCATGTCAGGCAGCACTTCTCATAACATGAGTCAGGGATTAGCAACACTGAACATTTGGCAACAAGAGAATATGATATATATTATCTTAGTCAAGCCCTCATGCCTATTTGACTAAAAAGAAACACTGTCTGAATGAATGTGATCTGTATCATATGTTTACCTACCACAGTACCAGTTGCAAAGGAATAGTTTCAAATGTTTTATTAATGTAGTGACTATCATTGTATCAGCAATACACATTGGCATCACCCCACAACTGCTATTGTAACCAAAAGCATCTGGAGCCAAATGCCTTTATACACCAATCTCCAGCCAGCTAGCAAAATAAAGGAGATAGGTCTTGTCTTGACCTTTGACCTTGACCCAGTTACTTTACACGGTTTGTTGGAGCAGTGCTTGCATCAGCACATGTATTCTATAAAATGATGAAATCACAATTCATAGTGAAGATATATTCCTTTATATATAGCAGTCATATTCTCTGGAAAATGACATGGTTACATGGAAACGCCCAGAAATGACATGTTGCCAGACATTTTCAAGCCTGGCAACATTGGTTTTTGAAAACTAGAAATTCTAAGCTTTCCCACAGTACCAAAAACATCTTGCTATACCTCCTGTAGACGTGTTTCAATTTTTGACACCAAAAACCACCGTCCTATTAGTAATAATCAATGACTGGCTGTGTGTGCTTCTCACCAACATGAAATCCTTTATCAGCCACGCTGATGTATAATATGTTGACTGAGTTGATGAAAATAGGTGACAAAGATAGTGTCAAGATTTCATCCCAGCAGTAATATATATATTATTATCAAACATGATTATAGGATGTAATGGCTTTTAAAACATACTAATAACCCAAATCCTACTGTTATTAATAAATAAGCATTCAATGTGACAACTAATTCTGAAGAATATGTTATCACACATCTCCACTCATTTCAGCAAATAGTGATGTGTCATTGTTGGGTAGTTCGCGTTGCATGTCATAGTTCTTACACTCATGGCTTCATGTTGTCCACAAAGTGTTGATTGTGAGTATTTGTTTATCTGTGATGATTTTCCTCCATGTTGCCTGAAGACAACACATGTCAAACCCTGTTGTATTATTCCTGCCATACAGGGCAGTTATTTGCAGGATGAATGTAACCCCCACATAGGTGAAGTAACAAGCGCTTGTTACAAACCCCTTGTCACTCTAGCTCAGACCAGCCGCCTGGACACATATAACAAGTTGTTGAGCTGTCTTGTTAAAGGTAGGAGTGAAACAACTAAGAGACTTCACTTGTATAAAAATTAATCCACATATATCAGAGCTCAACACTCTCAGTAGCTGTTAGGATGAGTCAAGGTTGGTATGGTGTGAGAGCAACAGGTGGATTGATACAGGAGAACATTGATTTCCATAATAGGTTGTAGCTTCGTTCATTCTGGAGAAAGAAAGATGATTGACATATTGATCTAAGCATGTAACATGTGATGTATATATATGACATATGTTGCATGAATATACTTGCATGAAGGTAATGTTCACTTTGTTTTGTAGGTGCTGTGGACCGGCCGAAACAGAGATGGCGTACTCCTCCATATTGCCGTACACGTATGTGTATATGGGTAAGTCTTGTCTACTACATAGTCTCAGTTTGCTCATGCAGAAACATCAACATTTTCATATGAAGGTGGCAGGACTTGCTGTTCATATAGATTGTAGAGATCAATAATTGTTAACTAAATATCGATTGATTATCAATAATTATTGGAGAAGTAACTTTGAGCAACAATGCCAAAATATATCTGAACAGGGCCAAGGGTTAAAGTAGCTAAGGGAAAGCAAGATCTGAGACTGTGGACAGGGCCAAGGGCTAAGGTAGCTAAGGGAAAGCAAGATCTGAGACTGTGAACAGGGCCAAGGACTAAGGGAAAGCAAGATCTGAGACTGTGGACAGGGCCAAGGACTAAGGTAGCTAAGGGAAAGCAAGATCTGAGACTGTGGACAGGGCCAAGGGCTAAGGTAGCTAAGGGAAAGCAAGATCTGAGACTGTGGACAGGGCCAAGGACTAGGTAGCTAAGGCAAAGCAAGATCTGAGACTGTGGACAGGGCCAAGGGTTAAGGTAGCTAAGGGAAAGCAAGATCTGAGACTGTGAACAGGGCCAAGGACTAAGGGAAAGCAAGATCTGAGACTGTGGACAGGGTCAAGGGCTAAGGTAGCTTAGGGAAAGCAAGATCTGAGACTTTGGACAGGGCCAAGGACTAAGGTAGCTAAGGCAAAGCAAGATCTGAGACTGTGGACAGGGCCAAGGGTTAAGGTAGCTAAGGGAAAGCAAGATCTGAGACTGTGGACAGGGCCAAGGACTAAGGTAGCTAAGGCAAAGCAAGATCTGAGACTGTGGACAGGGCCAAGGGTTAAGGTAGCTAAGGGAAAGCAAGATCTGAGACTGTGGACAGGGCCAAGGACTAAGGGAAAGCAAGATCTGAGACTGTGGACAGGGTCAAGGGCTAAGGTAGCTAAGGGAAAGCAAGATCTGAGACTGTGGACAGGGCCAAGGGCTAAGATAGCTAAGGGAAAGCAAGATCTGAGACTGTGGACAGGGCCAAGGGCTAAGGTAGCTAAGGGAAAGCAAGATCTGAGACTGTGGACAGGGCCAGGGCTAAGGGAAAGCAAGATCTGAGCTAAGGACAGGGCCAAGGGGCTAAGGTAAAAAGCAAGATCTGAGACTGTGGACAGGGCCAAGGGCTAAGGTAGCTAAGGGAAAGCAAGATCTGAGACTGTGGACAGGGCCAAGGGCTAAGGTAGCTAAGGGAAAGCAAGATCTGAGACTGTGGACAGGGTCAAGGGTTAAGGTAGCTAAGGGAAAGCAAGATCTGAGACTGTGGACAGGGCCAAGGTAGCTAAGGGAAAGCAAGATCTGAGACTGTGGACAGGGTCAAGGGCTAAGGTAGCTAAGGGAAAGCAAGATCTGAGACTGTGGACAGGGCCAAGGACTAAGGGAAAGCAAGATCTGAGACTGTGGACAGGGTCAAGGGCTAAGGTAGCTAAGGGAAAGCAAGATCTGAGACTGTGGACAGGGTCAAGGGCTAAGGTAGCTAAGGGAAAGCAAGATCTGAGACTGTGGACAGGGCCAAGGGCTAAGGTAGCTAAGGGAAAGCAAGATCTGAGACTGTGGACAGGGCCAAGGGCTAAGGTAGCTAAGGGAAAGCAAGATCAAGATCTGACAGGGCCAAGGGCTAAGGTAGCTGTGGAAAGCAAGATCTGAGACTGTGGACAGGGCCAAGGGCTAAGGTAGCTAAGGGAAAGCAAGATCTGAGACTGTGGACAGGGCCAAGGGCTAAGGTAGCTAAGGGAAAGCAAGATCTGAGACTGTGGACAGGGCCAAGGGCTAAGGTAGCTAAGGGAAAGCAAGATCTGAGACTGTGGACAGGGCAGGGCTAAGGTAGCTAAGGGAAAAGCAAGATCTGAGACTGTGGACAGGGCCAAGGGCTAAGGTAGCTAAGGAAAGCAAGATCTGAGACTGTGGACAGGGCCAAGGGCTAAGGTAGCTAAGGGAAAGCAAGATCTGAGACTGTGGACAGGGCCAAGGGTTAAGGTAGCTAAGGGAAAGCAAGATCTGAGACTGTGGACAGGGCCAAGGACTAAGGTAGCTAAGGCAAAGCAAGATCTGAGACTGTGGACAGGGTCAAGGGCTAAGGTAGCTAAGGGAAAGCAAGATCTGAGACTGTGGACAGGGCCAAGGGCTAAGGTAGCTAAGGGAAAGCAAGATCTGAGACTGTGGACAGGGTCAAGGGCTAAGGTAGCTAAGGGAAAGCAAGATCTGAGACTGTGGACAGGGCCAAGGGCTAAGGTAGCTAAGGGAAAGCAAGATCTGAGACTGTGGACAGGGCCAAGGGCTAAGGTAGCTAAGGGAAAGCAAGATCTGAGACTGTGGACAGGGCCAAGGGCTAAGGCAGCTAAGGGAAGCAAGATCTGAGACTGTGGACAGGGCCAAGGGCTAAGTAGCTAAAGGAAAAAAAGATCTGAGACTGTGGACAGGGCAGGGCTAAGGTAGCTAAGGGAAAGCAAGATCTGAGACTGTGGACAGGGCCAAGGGCTAAGGTAGCTAAGGGAAAGCAAGATCTGAGACTGTGGACAGGGTCAAGGGCTAAGGTAGCTAAGGGAAAGCAAGATCTGAGACTGTGGACAGGGCCAAGGGCTAAGGTAGCTAAGGGAAAGCAAGATCTGAGACTGTGGACAGGGCCAAGGGTTAAGGTAGCTAAGGGAAAGCAAGATCTGAGACTGTGGACAGGGCTAAGGTAGCTAAGGGAAAGCAAGATCTGAGACTGTGGACAGGGCCAAGGGCTTAAGGTAGCTAAGGGAAAGCAAGATCTGAGACTGTGGACAGGGCCAAGGTTAAAGGTAAGATCTGAAAAAGCAAGATCTGAGACTGTGGACAGGGCCAAGGGCTAAGGTAGCTAAGGGAAAGCAAGATCTGAGACTGTGGACAGGGCCAAGGGCTAAGGTAGCTAAGGGAAAGCAAGATCTGAGACTGTGGACAGGGCCAGGGCTAAGGTAGCTAAGGGAAAGGCAAGATCTGAGACTGTGGACAGGGCCAAGGGCTAAGGTAGCTAAGGGAAAGCAAGATCTGAGACTGTGGACAGGGCCAAGGGCTAAGGTAGCTAAGGGAAAGCAAGATCTGAGACTGTGGACAGGGCCAAGGGCTAAGGTAGCTAAGGGAAAAGCAAGATCTGAGACTGTGGACAGGGCCAAGGGCTAAGGTAGCTAAGGGAAAGCAAGATCTGAGACTGTGGACAGGGCCAAGGGGTAAGGTAGCTAAGGGAAAGCAAGATCTGAGACTGTGGACAGGCCCAAGGCTAAGGTAGCTAAGGGAAAGCAAGATCTGAGACTGTGGACAGGGTCAAGGGCTAAGGTAGCTAAGGGAAAGCAAGATCTGAGACTGTGGACAGGGCCAAGGGCTAAGGTAGCTAAGGGAAAGCAAGATCTGAGACTGTGGACAGGGTCAAGGGCTAAGGTAGCTAAGGGAAAGCAAGATCTGAGACTGTGGACAGGGCCAAGGGCTAAGGTAGCTAAGGGAAAGCAAGATCTGAGACTGTGGACAGGGCCAAGGGCTAAGGTAGCTAAGGGAAAGCAAGATCTGAGACTGTGGACAGGGCCAAGGGCTAAGGTAGCTAAGGCAAAGCAAGATCTGAGACTGTGGACAGGGCCAAGGGTTAAGGTAGCTAAGGGAAAGCAAGATCTGAGACTGTGGACAGGGCCAAGGAAGGTAGCTAAGGGAAAGCAAGATCTGAGACTGTGGACAGGGTCAAGGGCTAAGGTAGCTAAGGGAAAGCAAGATCTGAGACTGTGAACAGGGCCAAGGACTAAGGGAAAGCAAGATCTGAGACTGTGGACAGGGTCAAGGGCTAAGGTAGCTAAGGGAAAGCAAGATCTGAGACTGTGGACAGGGTCAAGGGCTAAGGTAGCTAAGGGAAAGCAAGATCTGAGACTGTGGACAGGGCCAAGGGCTAAGGTAGCTAAGGGAAAGCAAGATCTGAGACTGTGGACAGGGCCAAGGGCTAAGGTAGCTAAGGGAAAGCAAGATCTGAGACTGTGGACAGGGCCAAGGGCTAAGGTAGCTAAGGGAAAGCAAGATCTGAGACTGTGGACAGGGCCAAGGGCTAAGGTAGCTAAGGGAAAGCAAGATCTGAGACTGTGGACAGGGCCAAGGGCTAAGGTAGCTAAGGGAAAGCAAGATCTGAGACTGTGGACAGGGTCAAGGGCTAAGGTAGCTAAGGGAAAGCAAGATCTGAGACTGTGGACAGGGCCAAGGGCTAAGGTAGCTAAGGGAAAGCAAGATCTGAGACTGTGGACAGGGCCAAGGGCTAAGGTAGCTAAGGGAAAGCAAGATCTGAGACTGTGGACAGGGCCAAGGGCTAAGGTAGCTAAGGGAAAGCAAGATCTGAGACTGTGGACAGGGCTAAGGTAGCTAAGGGAAAGCAAGATCTGAGACTGTGGACAGGGCCAAGGGTTAAGGTAGCTAAGGGAAAGCAAGATCTGAGACTGTGAACAGGGCCAAGGACTAAGGGAAAGCAAGATCTGAGACTGTGGACAGGGTCAAGGGCTAAGGTAGCTAAGGGAAAGCAAGATCTGAGACTGTGGACAGGGCCAAGGGCTAAGGTAGCTAAGGGAAAGCAAGATCTGAGACTGTGGACAGGGCCAAGGGCTAAGGTAGCTAAGGGAAAGCAAGATCTGAGACTGTGGACAGGGCCAAGGGCTAAGGTAGCTAAGGGAAAGCAAGATCTGAGACTGTGGACAGGGCCAAGGGCTAAAGTAGCTAAGGGGAAAGCAAGATCTGAGACTGTGGACAGGGCCAAGGGCTAAGGTAGCTAAGGGAAAGCAAGATCTGAGACTGTGGACAGGGCCAAGGGCTAAGGTAGCTAAGGGAAAGCAAGATCTGAGACTGTGGACAGGGTCAAGGGCTAAGGTAGCTAAGGGAAAGCAAGATCTGAGACTGTGGACAGGGCCAAGGGCTAAGGTAGGTAGCTAAGGGAAAGCAAGATCTGAGACTGTGGACAGGGCCAAGGGCTAAGGTAGCTAAGGGAAAGCAAGATCTGAGACTGTGGACAGGGCCAAGGGCTAAGGTAGCTAAGGGAAAGCAAGATCTGAGACTGTGGACAGGGCCAAGGGCTAAGGTAGCTAAGGGAAAAGCAAGATCTGAGACTGTGGACAGGGCCAAGGGCTAAGGTAGCTAAGGGAAAGCAAGATCTGAGACTGTGGACAGGGCCAAGGGCTAAGGTAGCTAAGGGAAAGCAAGATCTGAGACTGTGGACAGGGTCAAGGGCTAAGGTAGCTAAGGGAAAGCAAGATCTGAGACTGTGGACAGGGCAAGGGTTAAGGTAGCTAAGGGAAAGCAAGATCTGAGACTGTGGACAGGGCAAGGGCTAAGGTAGCTAAGGGAAAGCAAGATCTGAGACTGTGGACAGGGCCAAGGGCTAAGGTAGCTAAGGGAAAGCAAGATCTGAGACTGTGGACAGGGCCAAGGGCTAAGGTAGCTAAGGGGAAAGCAAGATCTGAGACTGTGGACAGGGCCAAGGGCTAAGGTAGCTAAGGGAAAGCAAGATCTGAGACTGTGGACAGGGCCAAGGGCTAAGGTAGCTAAGGGAAAGCAAGATCTGAGACTGTGGACAGGGCCAAGGGCTAAGGTAGCTAAGGAAAAGCAAGATCTGAGACTGTGGACAGGGTCAAGGGCTAAGGTAGCTAAGGGAAAGCAAGATCTGAGACTGTGGACAGGGCCAAGGGCTAAGGTAGCTAAGGGAAAGCAAGATCTGAGACTGTGGACAGGGCCAAGGGCTAAGATAGCTAAGGGAAAGCAAGATCTGAGACTGTGGACAGGGCCAAGGGCTAAGGTAGCTAAGGAAAGCAAGATCTGAGACTGTGGACAGGGCCAAGGGCTAAAGGTAGCTAAGGGAAAGCAAGATCTGAGACTGTGGACAGGGTCAAGGGCTAAGGTAGCTAAGGGAAAGCAAGATCTGAGACTGTGGACAGGGCCAAGGGCTAAGGTAGCTAAGGGAAAGCAAGATCTGAGACTGTGGACAGGGTCAAGGGCTAAGGTAGGAAAAGGAAAAGCAAAGATCTGAGACTGTGGACAGGGTCAAGGGCTAAGGTAGCTAAGGGGAAAGCAAGATCTGAGACTGTGGACAGGGCCAAGGGCTAAAGGTAGCTAAGGGAAAGCAAGATCTGAGACTGTGGACAGGGTCAAGGGTTAAAGGTAGCTAAGGGAAAGCAAGATCTGAGACTGTGGACAGGGCCAAGGGCTAAGGTAGCTAAGGGAAAGCAAGATCTGAGACTGTGGACAGGGCCAAGGGTTAAGGTAGCTAAGGGAAAGCAAGATCTGAGATCTGAGACTGTGGACAGGGTCAAGGGCTAAGGTAGCTAAGGGAAAGCAAGATCTGAGACTGTGGACAGGGCCAAGGGCTAAGGTAGCTAAGGGAAAGCAAGATCTGAGACTGTGGACAGGGCCAAGGGCTAAGGTAGCTAAGGGAAAGCAAGATCTGAGACTGTGGACAGGGCCAAGGGTTAAGGTAGCTAAGGGAAAGCAAGATCTGAGACTGTGAACAGGGCCAAGGACTAAGGGAAAGCAAGATCTGAGACTGTGGACAGGGTCAAGGGCTAAGGTAGCTAAGGGAAAGCAAGATCTGAGACTGTGGACAGGGCCAAGGGCTAAGGTAGCTAAGGCAAAGCAAGATCTGAGACTGTGGACAGGGCCAAGGGCTAAGGTAGCTAAGGGAAAGCAAGATCTGAGACTGTGGACAGGGCCAAGGACTAAGGTAGCTAAGGGAAAGCAAGATCTGAGACTGTGGACAGGGCCAAGGGCTAAGGTAGCTAAGGGAAAGCAAGATCTGAGACTGTGAACAGGGCCAAGGACTAAGGGAAAGCAAGATCTGAGACTGTGGACAGGGTCAAGGGCTAAGGTAGCTAAGGGAAAGCAAGATCTGAGACTGTGGACAGGGCCAAGGGCTAAGGTAGCTAAGGGAAAGCAAGATCTGAGACTGTGGACAGGGCCAAGGGCTAAGGTAGCTAAGGGAAAGCAAGATCTGAGACTGTGGACAGGGCCAAGGGCTAAGGTAGCAAGATAAGGCTAAGCTAAAGGGAAAAAGCAAGATCTGAGACTGTGGACAGGGCCAAGGGCTAAGGTAGCTAAGGGAAAGCAAGATCTGAGACTGTGGACAGGGCCAAGGGCTAAGGTAGCTAAGGGAAAGCAAGATCTGAGACTGTGGACAGGGCCAAGGGCTAAGGTAGCTAAGGGAAAGCAAGATCTGAGACTGTGGACAGGGCCAAGGGCTAAGGTAGCTAAGGGAAAGCAAGATCTGAGACTGTGGACAGGGTCAAGGGTTAAGGTAGCTAAGGGAAAGCAAGATCTGAGACTGTGAACAGGGCCAAGGACTAAGGGAAAGCAAGATCTGAGACTGTGGACAGGGTCAAGGGCTAAGGTAGCTAAGGGAAAGCAAGATCTGAGACTGTGGACAGGGTCAAGGGCTAAGGACTAAGGGAAAGCAAGATCTGAGACTGTGGACAGGGCCAAGGGCTAAGGTAGCTAAGGGAAAGCAAGATCTGAGACTGTGGACAGGGTCAAGGGCTAAGGTAGCTAAGGGAAAGCAAGATCTGAGACTGTGGACAGGGCCAAGGGCTAAGGTAGCTAAGGGAAAGCAAGATCTGAGACTGTGGACAGGGCCAAGGGATCTAACTGTGGACAGGGCCAAGGGCTAAGGTAAGGGAAAGGAAAGCAAGATCTGAGACTGTGGACAGGGCAAGGGCTAAGGTAGCTAAGGGAAAGCAAGATCTGAGACTGTGGACAGGGCCAAGGGCTAAGGTAGCTAAGGGGAAAGCAAGATCTGAGACTGTGGACAGGGCCAAGGGCTAAAGGTAGCTAAGGGAAAGCAAGATCTGAGACTGTGGACAGGGCCAAGGGCTAAGGTAGCTAAGGGAAAGCAAGATCTGAGACTGTGGACAGGGCCAAGGGCTAAGGTAGCTAAGGGAAAGCAAGATCTGAGACTGTGGACAGGGCCAAGGGCTAAGGTAGGAGCTAAGGGAAAGCAAGATCTGAGACTGTGGACAGGGTCAAGGGCTAAGGTAGCTAAGGGAAAAAGCAAGATCTGAGACTGTGGACAGGGCCAAGGGCTAAGGTAGCTAAGGGGAAAGCAAGATCTGAGACTGTGGACAGGGTCAAGGGCTAAAGGTAGCTAAGGGGAAAGCAAGATCTGAGACTGTGGACAGGGTCAAGGGCTAAGGTAGCTAAGGGAAAGCAAGATCTGAGACTGTGGACAGGGCCAAGGGCTAAAGGTAGCTAAGGGGAAAGCAAGATCTGAGACTGTGGACAGGGCCAAGGGCTAAAGGTAGCTAAGGGAAAAGCAAGATCTGAGACTGTGGACAGGGCCAAGGGCTAAAAGGTAGCTAAGGGAAAAGCAAGATCTGAGACTGTGGACAGGGCCAAGGGGTAGCTAAGGGGAAAGCAAGATCTGAGACTGTGGACAGGGGCAAGATCTAGCTAAGGGGAAAGCAAGATCTGAGACTGTGGACAGGGCTAAGGTAGCTAAGGGAAAGCAAGATCTGAGACTGTGGACAGGGCCAAGGGCTAAGGTAGCTAAGGGAAAGCAAGATCTGAGACTGTGGACAGGGCTAAGGTAGCTAAGGGAAAGCAAGATCTGAGACTGTGGACAGGGCCAAGGGCTAAGGTAGCTAAGGGGAAAGCAAGATCTGAGACTGTGGACAGGGCCAAGGACTAAGGGAAAAGCAAGATCTGAGACTGTGGACAGGGTCAAGGGCTAAGGTAGCTAAGGGAAAGCAAGATCTGAGACTGTGGACAGGGCAAAGGGCTAAGGTAGCTAAGGGAAAGCAAGATCTGAGACTGTGGACAGGGCAAGATCTGGGGACTAAGGTAGCTAAGGGAAAGCAAGATCTGAGACTGTGGACAGGGCCAAGGGGCTAAGGTAGCTAAGGGAAAGCAAGATCTGAGACTGTGGACAGGGCCAAGGGCTAAGGTAGCTAAGGGAAAGCAAGATCTGAGACTGTGGACAGGGCCAAGGGCTAAAGGTAGCTAAGGGGAAAGCAAGATCTGAGACTGTGGACAGGGCCAAGGGCTAAGGTAGCTAAGGGAAAGCAAGATCTGAGACTGTGGACAGGGCCAAGGGCTAAGGTAGCTAAGGGAAAGCAAGATCTGAGACTGTGGACAGGGCCAAGGGCTAAGGTAGCTAAGGGAAAGCAAGATCTGAGACTGTGGACAGGGCTAAGGTAGCTAAGGGAAAGCAAGATCTGAGACTGTGGACAGGGCCAAGGGCTAAGGTAGCTAAGGGGAAAGCAAAGATCTGAGACTGTGGACAGGGCTAAAGGGCTAAGGTAGCTAAGGGCTAAAGCAAGATCTGAGACTGTGGACAGGGCCAAGGGCTAAGGTAGCTAAGGGGAAAAGCAAGATCTGAGACTGTGGACAGGGCTAAGGGCTAAGGTAGCTAAGGGGAAAAGCAAGATCTGAGACTGTGGACAGGGCCAAGGGTTAAGGTAGCTAAGGGAAAGCAAGATCTGAGACTGTGAACAGGGCCAAGGACTAAGGGAAAGCAAGATCTGAGACTGTGGACAGGGTCAAGGGCTAAGGTAGCTAAGGGAAAGCAAGATCTGAGACTGTGAACAGGGCCAAGGACTAAGGGAAAGCAAGATCTGAGACTGTGGACAGGGTCAAGGGCTAAGGTAGCTAAGGGAAAGCAAGATCTGAGACTGTGGACAGGGTCAAGGGCTAAGGTAGCTAAGGGAAAGCAAGATCTGAGACTGTGGACAGGGCCAAGGGCTAAGGTAGCTAAGGGGAAAGCAAGATCTGAGACTGTGGACAGGGCCAAGGGCTAAAGGTAGCTAAGGGGAAAGCAAGATCTGAGACTGTGGACAGGGCCAAGGGCTAAGGTAGCTAAGGGAAAAGCAAGATCTGAGACTGTGGACAGGGCCAAGGGCTAAGGTAGCTAAGGGAAAACAAGATCTGAGACTGTGGACAGGGCCAAGGGCTAAGGTAGCTAAGGGAAAGCAAGATCTGAGACTGTGGACAGGGTCAAGGGCTAAGGTAGCTAAGGGAAAGCAAGATCTGAGACTGTGGACAGGGCCAAGGGCTAAGGTAGCTAAGGGAAAAGCAAGATCTGAGACTGTGGACAGGGCCAAAGGGCTAAGGTAGCTAAGGGAAAGCAAGATCTGAGAGACTGTGGACAGGGCCAAGGGCTAAGGTAGCTAAGGGAAAGCAAGATCTGAGACTGTGGACAGGGCTAAGGGGCTAAAAGGTAGCTAAGGAAAAGCAAGATCTGAGACTGTGGACAGGGCCAAGGGCTAAGGTAGCTAAGGGGAAAGCAAGATCTGAGACTGTGGACAGGGCCAAGGGGCTAAAAGGTAGCTAAGGGAAAGCAAGATCTGAGACTGTGGACAGGGTCAAGGGCTAAGGTAGCTAAGGGGAAAGCAAGATCTGAGACTGTGAACAGGGCCAAGGACTAAGGGCTAAACAGCTAATCTAAGGGGAAAGCAAGATCTGAGACTGTGGACAGGGTCAAGGGGCTAAGGTAGCTAAGGGAAAGCAAGATCTGAGACTGTGGACAGGGCCAAGGGCTAAGGTAGCTAAGGGAAAGCAAGATCTGAGACTGTGGACAGGGCCAAGGGCTAAGGTAGCTAAGGGGAAAGCAAGATCTGAGACTGTGGACAGGGCCAAGGGCTAAGGTAGCTAAGGAAAAGAAGATCTGAGACTGTGGACAGGGCCAAGGAGCTAAAGGTAGCTAAGGGGAAGGGAAAGATCTGAGACTGTGGACAGGGCCAAGGGCTAAGGGTAGCTAGCTAGGGAAAAGCAAGATCTGAGACTGTGGACAGGGCCAAGGGCTAAAGGTAGCTAAGGGAAAGCAAGATCTGAGACTGTGGACAGGGCCAAGGGCTAAGGTAGCTAAGGGAAAGCAAGATCTGAGACTGTGGACAGGGCTAAGGGCTAAGGTAGCTAAGGGGAAAGCAAGATCTGAGACTGTGGACAGGGCCAAGGGCTAAAGGTAGCTAAGGGAAAGCAAGATCTGAGACTGTGGACAGGGCTAAGGTAGCTAAAGGCAAAAGCAAGATCTGAGACTGTGGACAGGGCCAAGGGCTAAGGTAGCTAAGGGGAAAAGCAAGATCTGAGACTGTGGACAGGGCAAGGGCTAAGGTAGCTAAGGGAAAGCAAGATCTGAGACTGTGGACAGGGTCAAGGGTTAAGGTAGCTAAGGGAAAGCAAGATCTGAGACTGTGGACAGGGCCAAGGGCTAAGGTAGCTAAGGGAAAGCAAGATCTGAGACTGTGGACAGGGTCAAGGGTTAAGGTAGCTAAGGGAAAGCAAGATCTGAGACTGTGGACAGGGCCAAGGGCTAAGGTAGCTAAGGGAAAAGCAAGATCTGAGACTGTGGACAGGGTCAAGGGCTAAGGTAGCTAAGGGAAAGCAAGATCTGAGACTGTGGACAGGGCCAAGAGCTAAGGTAGCTAAGGGAAAGCAAGATCTGAGACTGTGGACAGGGCCAAGGGCTAAGGTAGCTAAGGGAAAGCAAGATCTGAGACTGTGGACAGGGCCAAGGGCTAAGGTAGCTAAGGGAAAGCAAGATCTGAGACTGTGGACAGGGCCAAGGGCTAAAAGGGTAGCTAAGGGAAAGCAAGATCTGAGACTGTGGACAGGGCCAAGGGGGCTAAGGTAGCTAAGGGGAAAGCAAGATCTGAGACTGTGGACAGGGCCAAGGGCTAAGGTAGCTAAGGGAAAGCAAGATCTGAGACTGTGGACAGGGCCAAGGGCTAAGGTAGCTAGCAAAGGAAAAGCAAGATCTGAGACTGTGGACAGGGCCAAGGGTTAAGGTAGCTAAGGGAAAGCAAGATCTGAGACTGTGGACAGGGCTAAGGACTAAGGTAGCTAAAAGCAAGATCTGAGACTGTGGACAGGGTCAAGGGCTAAGGTAGCTAAGGAAAAGCAAGATCTGAGACTGTGGACAGGGGCCCAAGGGCTAAGGTAGCTAAGGGAAAGCAAGATCTGAGACTGTGGACAGGGCTGAGGTAAGGTAGCTAAGGGAAAGCAAGATCTGAGACTGTGGACAGGGCCAAGGGCTAAGGTAGCTAAGGGGAAAGCAAGATCTGAGACTGTGGACAGGGCCAAGGGCTACTAAGGGAAAAACAAGATCTGAGACTGTGGACAGGGCCAAGGGCTAAGGTAGCTAAGGGGAAGCAAAGATCTGAGACTGTGGACAGGGCCAAGGACTAAGGGAAGTAAGGAAAGCAAGATCTGAGACTGTGGACAGGGTCAAGGGCTAAAGGTAGCTAAGGGAAAGCAAGATCTGAGACTGTGAACAGGGCCAAGGACTAAGGGAAAGCAAGATCTGAGACTGTGGACAGGGTCAAGGGCTAAGGTAGCTAAGGAAAGCAAGATCTGAGACTGTGGACAGGGCCAAGGACTAAGGGAAAGCAAGATCTGAGACTGTGGACAGGGTCAAGGGCTAAGGTAGCTAAGGAAAAGCAAGATCTGAGACTGTGGACAGGGCCAAGGACTAAAGGTAGCTAAGGAAAAGCAAGATCTGAGACTGTGGACAGGGTCAAGGGGCTAAGGTAAGCTAAGGAAAGCAAGATCTGAGACTGTGGACAGGGCTGAGACTAAGGTAGCTAAGGGGGGAAAGCAAGATCTGAGACTGTGGACAGGGCCAAGGGCTAAGGTAGCTAAGGGAAAGCAAGATCTGAGACTGTGGACAGGGTCAAGGGCTAAGGTAGCTAAGGGAAAGCAAGATCTGAGACTGTGGACAGGGCCACAGGGGCTAAAGGGCTAAGGTAGCTAAGGAAAGCAAGATCTGAGACTGTGGACAGGGCCAAGGGCTAAAAGGTAGCTAAGGGGAAAGCAAGATCTGAGACTGTGGACAGGGCCAAGGAGCTAAGGGAAAAGGGAAAGCAAGATCTGAGACTGTGGACAGGGCCAAGGGCTAAGGTAGCTAAGGGAAAAGCAAGATCTGAGACTGTGGACAGGGCTAAGGTAAGGTAAGGGAAAAGCAAGATCTGAGACTGTGGACAGGGCCAAGGGCTAAAGGTAGCTAAGGGAAAGCAAGATCTGAGACTGTGGACAGGGCCAAGGGCTAAGGTAGCTAAGGGAAAAGCAAGATCTGAGACTGTGGACAGGGCCAAGGGCTAAGGTAGCTAAGGGAAAGCAAGATCTGAGACTGTGGACAGGGCCAAGGGCTAAGGTAGCTAAGGGGAAAGCAAGATCTGAGACTGTGGACAGGGCCAAGGTAAGGTAGCTAAGGGAAAGCAAGATCTGAGACTGTGGACAGGGCCAAGGGTTAAGGTAGCTAAGGGAAAGCAAGATCTGAGACTGTGACACAGGGCCAAGGACTAAGGGAAAGCAAGATCTGAGACTGTGGACAGGGTCAAGGAGCTAAAGGTAGCTAAGGGAAAAGCAAGATCTGAGACTGTGGACAGGGCTAAAAGAGGACTAAGGGAAAGCAAGATCTGAGACTGTGGACAGGGTCAAGGGCTAAAGGTAGCTAAGGGAAAGCAAGATCTGAGACTGTGGACAGGGTCAAGGGCTAAAGGTAGCTAAGGGAAAGCAAGATCTGAGACTGTGGACAGGGCCAAGGGCTAAGGTAGCTAAGGATCTGAAAGCAAGATCTGAGACTGTGGACAGGGCCAAGGTAAAGACAGTAGCTAAGGGAAAGCAAGATCTGAGACTGTGGACAGGGCCAAGGGCTAAGGTAGCTAAGGTAGCTAAAGCAAGATCTGAGACTGTGGACAGGGCCAAGGGCTAAGGTAGCTAAGGGAAAGCAAGATCTGAGACTGTGGACAGGGTCAAGGGCTAAGGTGAGCTAAGGAAAGCAGCTAAGGGGGCTAAGGAGCAAGATCTGAGACTGTGGACAGGGCAAGACAAGAGGCTTAAGGTAGCTAAGGGAAAGCAAGATCTGAGAGACTGTGGACAGGGCCAAGGGCTAAGGTAGCTAAGGGGAAAAGCAAGATCTGAGACTGTGGACAGGGTCAAGGGGCTAAAGGTAGCTAAGGGAAAAGCAAGATCTGAGACTGTGGACAGGGCTAAGGTAGCTAAGGGAAAAGCAAGATCTGAGACTGTGGACAGGGCCAAGGGCTAAAGGTAGCTAAGGGGAAAGCAAGATCTGAGACTGTGGACAGGGCCAAGGGCTAAAAGGTAGCTAAGGGGAAGCAAGATCTGAGACTGTGGACAGGGACCAGGGCTAAGGTAGCTAAGGGGAAAGCAAGATCTGAGACTGTGGACAGGGGCCAAGGGCTAAGGTAGCTAAGGGAAAAGCAAGATCTGAGACTGTGGACAGGGCCAAGGGTTAAGGTAGCTAAGGGGAAAGCAAGATCTGAGACTGTGAACAGGGGCCAAGGAGCTAAGGGAAAGCAAGATCTGAGACTGTGGACAGGGTCAAGGGCTAAGGTAGCTAAGGGAAAGCAAGATCTGAGACTGTGGACAGGGCCAAGGACTAAGGTAGCTAAGGCAAAGCAAGATCTGAGACTGTGGACAGGGTCAAGGGCTAAGGTAGCTAAGGGAAAGCAAGATCTGAGACTGTGGACAGGGCCAAGGGCTAAAGGTAGCTAAGGGAAAGCAAGATCTGAGACTGTGGACAGGGCAGAGGGCTAAGGCTAGCTAAGGGAAAGCAAGATCTGAGACTGTGGACAGGGTCAAGGGCTAAGGTAGCTAAGGGAAAGCAAGATCTGAGACTGTGGACAGGGCCAAGGGCTAAGGTAGCTAAGGGAAAGCAAGATCTGAGACTGTGGACAGGGCCAAGGGCTAAGGTAGCTAAGGAAAGCAAGATCTGAGACTGTGACAGGGCCAAGGGCTAAGGTAGCTAAGGGAAAACAAGATCTGAAAGCAAGATCTGAGACTGTGGACAGGGTCAAGGGCTAAGGTAGCTAAGGGAAAGCAAGATCTGAGACTGTGGACAGGGCCAAGGGCTAAGGTAGCTAAGGGGAAAGCAAGATCTGAGACTGTGGACAGGGCCAAGGGCTAAAAGGTAGCTAAGGGAAAACAAAGATCTGAGACTGTGGACAGGGTCAGGGCTAAGGTAGCTAAGGGAAAGCAAGATCTGAGACTGTGGACAGGGTCAAGGGTTAAAGGTAGCTAAGGGAAAGCAAGATCTGAGACTGTGGACAGGGCTAAGGTAGCTAAGGGAAAAGCAAGATCTGAGACTGTGGACAGGGCCAAGATAAGGTAGAAGGGAAAGCAAGATCTGAGACTGTGGACAGGGCTAAGGTAGCTAAGGCAAAAAGCAAGATCTGAGACTGTGGACAGGGCCAAGGGTTAAAGGTAGCTAAGGGAAAGCAAGATCTGAGACTGTGGACAGGGCCAAGGTAGCTAAGGGAAAGCAAGATCTGAGACTGTGGACAGGGTCAAGGGCTAAGGTAGCTAAGGGAAAAAAGCAAGATCTGAGACTGTGGACAGGGCCAAGGGCTAAGGTAGCTAAGGGAAAGCAAGATCTGAGACTGTGGACAGGGCCAAGGGCTAAGGTAGCTAAGGGGAAAGCAAGATCTGAGACTGTGGACAGGGCCAAGGGCTAAGGTAGCTAAGGGAAAGCAAGATCTGAGACTGTGGACAGGGCCAAGGGCTAAGGTAGCTAAGGGAAAGCAAGATCTGAGACTGTGGACAGGGCCAAGGGCTAAGGTAGCTAAGGGAAAGCAAAGATCTGAGAGCTGTGGACAGGCCCAAGAAAAGGTAAAGAAAGCAAGATCTGAGACTGTGGACAGGGCCAGGGTCACAGGGCTAAAGGTAGCTAAGGGGAAAGCAAGATCTGAGACTGTGGACAGGGGGCTAAGGTAGCTAAGGGAAAGCAAGATCTGAGACTGTGGACAGGGCCAAGGGATCTGAGGTAGGTAAGGGAAAGCAAGATCTGAGACTGGACAGGGCTAAGGTAGCTAAGGCAAAGCAAGATCTGAGACTGTGGACAGGGGACAAGGGTTAAAGGTAGCTAAGGGAAAGCAAGATCTGAGACTGTGAACAGGGCCAAGGACTAAGGGAAAGCAAGATCTGAGACTGTGGACAGGGTCAAGGGCTAAGGTAGCTAAGGGAAAGCAAGATCTGAGACAGTGAACAGGGCCAAGGACTAAGGGAAAGGCAAAGCAAGATCTGAGACTGTGGACAGGGTCAAGGGTTAAAGGTAGCTAAGGGAAAGCAAGATCTGAGACTGTGAACAGGGCCAAGGACTAAGGGAAAGCAAGATCTGAGACTGTGGACAGGGTCAAGGGCTAAGGTAGCTAAGGGAAAGCAAGATCTGAGACTGTGGACAGGGCCAAGGAGCTAAGGAAAAGCAAGATCTGAGACTGTGGACAGGGTCAAGGGCTAAGGTAGCTAAGGGAAAGCAAGATCTGAGACTGTGGACAGGGTCAAGGGCTAAGGTAGCTAAGGGAAAGCAAGATCTGAGACTGTGGACAGGGCCAAGGGCTAAGGTAGCTAAGGGAAAGCAAGATCTGAGACTGTGGACAGGGCCAAGGGCTGAGGTAGCTAAGGGGAAAGCAAGATCTGAGACTGTGGACAGGGCCCAGGGCTAAGGTAGCTAAGGTGAAAGCAAGATCTGAGACTGTGGACAGGGCCAAGGGCTAAGGTAGCTAAGGGAAAGCAAGATCTGAGACTGTGGACAGGGCCAAGGGCTAAGGTAGCTAAGGGAAAGCAAGATCTGAGACTGTGGACAGGGCCAAGAGTTAAAGTAGCTAAGGGAAAGAAAGATCTGAGACTGTGGACAGGGCTAAGGTAGCTAAGGGGAAAGCAAGATCTGAGACTGTGGACAGGGCCAAGGGCTAAGGTAGCTAAGGGGAAAGCAAGATCTGAGACTGTGGACAGGCCCAAGGGTTAAGGTAGCTAAGGGAAAAGCAATAATCTGAGACTGTGGACAGGGCTAAGGTAGCTAAGGGAAAGCAAGATCTGAGACTGTGGACAGGGCCAAGGGCTAAGGCTAAGGGAAAGCAAGATCTGAGACTGTGGACAGGGCCAAGGGCTAAGGTAGCTAAGGGGAAAGCAAGATCTGAGACTGTGGACAGGGCTAAGGGCTAAGGTAGCTAAGGCAAAGCAAGATCTGAGACTGTGGACAGGGCCAAGGGTTAAGGTAGCTAAGGGAAAGCAAGATCTGAGACTGTGAACAGGGCCAAGGACTAAGGGAAAAGCAAGATCTGAGACTGTGGACAGGGTCAAGGGCTAAGGTAGCTAAGGGAAAGCAAGATCTGAGAGACAGTGAACAGGGCCAGGACTAAGGGAAAAGCAAGATCTGAGACTGTGGACAGGGTCAAGGGTTAAGGTAGCTAAGGGAAAGCAAGATCTGAGACTGTGAACAGGGCCAAGGGACTAAGGGAGGAAAGCAAGATCTGAGACTGTGGACAGGGTCAAGGGCTAAGGTAGCTAAGGGAAAGCAAGATCTGAGACTGTGAACAGGGCCAAGGACTAAGGAAAGGGGAAAGCAAGATCTGAGACTGTGGACAGGGTCAAGGGCTAAGGTAGCTAGGGAAAGCAAGATCTGAGACTGTGGACAGGGTCAAGGGCTAAAGGTAGCTAAGGGAAAGCAGATCTGAGACTGTGGACAGGGCCAAGGGCTAAGGTAGCTAAGGGAAAGCAAGATCTGAGACTGTGGACAGGGCCAAGGGCTAAGGTAGCTAAGGGAAAGCAAGATCTGAGACTGTGGACAGGGCCAAGGGCTAAGGTAGCTAAGGTGAAGCAAGATCTGAGACTGTGGACAGGGCCAAGGGCTAAGGTAGCTAAGGGAAAGCAAGATCTGAGACTGTGGACAGGGCCAAGGGCTAAGATAGCTAAGGGAAAGCAAGATCTGAGACTGTGGACAGGGCCAAGAGTTAAAGTAGCTAAGGGAAAGAAAGATCTGAGACTGTGGACAGGGCTAAGGTAGCTAAGGGAAAGCAAGATCTGAGACTGTGGACAGGGTCAAGGGTTAAGGTAGCTAAGGGAAAGCAAGATCTGAGACTGTGGACAGGGCTAAGGGCTAAGGTAGCTAAGGGAAAGCAAGATCTGAGACTGTGGACAGGGCCAAGGGCTAAGGTAGCTAAGGGAAAGCAAGATCTGAGACTGTGGACAGGGTCAAGGGTTAAGGTAGCTAAGGGAAAGCAAGATCTGAGACTGTGGACAGGGCTAAGGTAGCTAAGGGAAAGCAAGATCTGAGACTGTGGACAGGGCCAAGGGCTAAGGTAGCTAAGGGAAAGCAAGATCTGAGACTGTGAACAGGGCCAAGGACTAAGGGAAAGCAAGATCTGAGACTGTGGACAGGGTCAAGGGCTAAGGTAGCTAAGGGAAAGCAAGATCTGAGACTGTGAACAGGGCCAAGGACTAAGGGAAAGCAAGATCTGAGACTGTGGACAGGGTCAAGGGCTAAGGTAGCTAAGGGAAAAGCAAGATCTGAGACTGTGGACAGGGTCAAGGGCTAAGGTAGCTAAGGGAAAGCAAGATCTGAGGACTGTGGACAGGGCCAAGGGCTAAGGTAGCTAAGGGAAAGCAAGATCTGAGACTGTGGACAGGGCCAAGGGCTAAGGTAGCTAAGGGAAAGCAAGATCTGAGACTGTGGACAGGGCCCAGGGCTAAGGTAGCTAAGGTGAAGCAAGATCTGAGACTGTGGACAGGGCCAAGGGCTAAGGTAGCTAAGGGAAAGCAAGATCTGAGACTGTGGACAGGGTCAAGGGCTAAGGTAGCTAAGGGAAAGCAAGATCTGAGACTGTTGACAGGGCCAAGAATTAAAGTAGCTAAGGGAAAGAATGATCTGAGACTGTGGACAGGGCTAAGGTAGCTAGCTAGGGAAAGCAAGATCTGAGACTGTGGACAGGGTCAAGGGTTAAGGGTCAGCTAAGGTAGAAGGGAAAGCAAGATCTGAGACTGTGGACAGGGCTAAGGGCTAAGGTAGGTAAGGGAAAGCAAGATCTGAGACTGTGGACAGGGCCAAGGGCTAAGGTAGCTAAGGCAAAGCAAGATCTGAGACTGTGGACAGGGTCAAGGGTTAAGGTAGCTAAGGGAAAGCAAGATCTGAGACTGTGGACAGGGCTAAGGGCTAAAAGGTAGCTAAAAGCAAGATCTGAGACTGTGGACAGGGCCAAGGGCTAAGGTAGCTAAGGGAAAGCAAGATCTGAGACTGTGGACAGGGCCAAGGGTTAAGGTAGCTAAGGGAAAGCAAGATCTGAGACTGTGAACAGGGCCAAGGACTAAGGGAAAGCAAGATCTGAGACTGTGGACAGGGTCAAGGGCTAAGGTAGCTAAGGGAAAGCAAGATCTGAGACAGTGAACAGGGCCAAGGACTAAGGGAAAGCAAGATCTGAGACTGTGGACAGGGTCAAGGGCTAAGGTAGCTAAGGGAAAGCAAGATCTGAGACTGTGGACAGGGTCAAGGGCTAAGGTAGCTAAGGGAAAGCAAGATCTGAGGCTGTGGACAGGGCCAAGGGCTAAGATAGCTAAGGGAAAGCAAGATCTGAGACTGTGGACAGGGCCAAGGGTTAAGGTAGCTAAGGGAAAGCAAGATCTGAGACTGTGGACAGGGCCAAGGGCTAAGGTAGGTAAGGGAAAGCAAGATCTGAGACTGTGGACAGGGCCCAGGGCTAAGGTAGCTAAGGTGAAGCAAGATCTGAGACTGTGGACAGGGCCAAGGGCTAAGGTAGCTAAGGGAAAGCAAGATCTGAGACTGTGGACAGGGCCAAGGGCTAAGATAGCTAAGGGAAAGCAAGATCTGAGACTGTGGACAGGGCCAAGAGTTAAAGTAGCTAAGCGAAAGAATGATCTGAGACTGTGGACAGGGCTAAGGTTGCTAAGGGAAAGCAAGATCTGAGACTGTGGACATGGTCAAGGGTTAAGGTAGCTAAGGGAAAGCAAGATCTGAGACTGTGTACAGGGCTAAGGTAGCTAAGGGAAAGCAAGATCTGAGACTGTGGACAGGGCCAAGGGCTAAGGTAGGTAAGGGAAAGCAAGATCTGAGACTGTGGACAGGGCTAAGGTAGCTAAGGCAAAGCAAGATCTGAGACTGTGGACAGGGCCAAGAGTTAAAGTAGCTAAGGGAAAGAAAGATCTGAGACTGTGGACAGGGCTAAGGTAGCTAAGGGAAAGCAAGATCTGAGACTGTGTACAGGGCTAAGGGCTAAGGTAGCTAAGGGAAAGCAAGATCTGAGACTGTGGACAGGGCCAAGGGCTAAGGTAGGTAAGGGAAAGCAAGATCTGAGACTGTGGACAGGGCCAAGGGTTAAGGTAGCTAAGGGAAAGCAAGATCTGAGACTGTGAACAGGGCCAAGGACTAAGGGAAAGCAAGATCTGAGACTGTGGACAGGGTCAAGGGCTAAGGTAGCTAAGGGAAAGCAAGATCTGAGACAGTGAACAGGGCCAAGGACTAAGGGAAAGCAAGATCTGAGACTGTGGACAGGGTCAAGGGCTAAGGTAGCTAAGGGAAAGCAAGATCTGAGACAGTGAACAGGGCCAAGGACTAAGGGAAAGCAAGATCTGAGACTGTGGACATGGTCAAGGGCTAAGGTAGCTAAGGGAAAGCAAGATCTGAGACTGTGGACAGGGTCAAGGGCTAAGGTAGCTAAGGGAAAGCAAGATCTGAGACTGTGGACAGGGCCAAGGGTTAAGGTAGCTAAGGGAAAGCAAGATCTGAGACTGTGAACAGGGCCAAGGACTAAGGGAAAGCAAGATCTGAGACTGTGGACAGGGTCAAGGGCTAAGGTAGCTAAGGGAAAGCAAGATCTGAGACTGTGAACAGGGCCAAGGACTAAGGGAAAGCAAGATCTGAGACTGTGGACAGTGTCAAGGGCTAAGGTAGCTAAGGGAAAGCAAGATCTGAGACTGTGGACAGGGCCAAGGGCTAAGGTAGCTAAGGGAAAGCAAGATCTGAGACTGTGGACAGGGCCAAGGGCTAAGGTAGCTAAGGGAAAGCAAGATCTGAGACTGTGGACAGGGCCCAGGGCTAAGGTAGCTAAGGTGAAGCAAGATCTGAGACTGTGGACAGGGCCAAGGGCTAAGGTAGCTAAGGGAAAGCAAGATCTGAGACTGTGGACAGGGCCAAGGGCTAAGATAGCTAAGGGAAAGCAAGATCTGAGACTGTGGACAGGCCCAAGAGTTAAAGTAGCTTAGGGAAAGAATGATCTGAGACTGTGGACAGGGCTAAGGTAGCTAAGGGAAAGCAAGATCTGAGACTGTGTACAGGGCTAAGGTAGCTAAGGGAAAGCAAGATCTGAGACTGTGGACAGGGCCAAGGGCTAAGGTAGGTAAGGGAAAGCAAGATCTGAGACTGGACAGGGCTAAGGTAGCTAAGGCAAAGCAAGATCTGAGACTGTGGACAGGGCCAAGGGTTAAGGTAGCTAAGGGAAAGCAAGATCTGAGACTGTGAACAGGGCCAAGGACTAAGGGAAAGCAAGATCTGAGACTGTGGACAGGGTCAAGGGCTAAGGTAGCTAAGGGAAAGCAAGATCTGAGACAGTGAACAGGGCCAAGGACTAAGGGAAAGCAAGATCTGAGACTGTGGACAGGGTCAAGGGTTAAGGTAGCTAAGGGAAAGCAAGATCTGAGACTGTGAACAGGGCCAAGGACTAAGGGAAAGCAAGATCTGAGACTGTGGACAGGGTCAAGGGCTAAGGTAGCTAAGGGAAAGCAAGATCTGAGACAGTGAACAGGGCCAAGGACTAAGGAAAAGCAAGATCTGAGACTGTGGACATGGTCAAGGGCTAAGGTAGCTAAGGGAAAGCAAGATCTGAGACTGTGGACAGGGTCAAGGGCTAAGGTAGCTAAGGGAAAGCAAGATCTGAGGCTGTGGACAGGGCCAAGGGCTAAGGTAGCTAAGGGAAAGCAAGATCTGAGACTGTGGACAGGGCCAAGGGCTGAGGTAGCTAAGGGAAAGCAAGATCTGAGACTGTGGACAGGGCCCAGGGCTAAGGTAGCTAAGGTGAAGCAAGATCTGAGACTGTGGACAGGGCCAAGGGCTAAGGTAGCTAAGGGAAAGCAAGATCTGAGACTGTGGACAGGGCCAAGGGCTAAGATAGCTAAGGGAAAGCAAGATCTGAGACTGTGGACAGGGCCAAGAGTTAAAGTAGCTAAGGGAAAGAAAGATCTGAGACTGTGGACAGGGCTAAGGTAGCTAAGGGAAAGCAAGATCTGAGACTGTGGACAGGGTCAAGGGTTAAGGTAGCTAAGGGAAAGCAAGATCTGAGACTGTGGACAGGGCTAAGGGCTAAGGTAGCTAAGGGAAAGCAAGATCTGAGACTGTGGACAGGGCCAAGGGCTAAGGTAGCTAAGGCAAAGCAAGATCTGAGACTGTTGACAGGGTCAAGGGTTAAGGTAGCTAAGGGAAAGCAAGATCTGAGACTGTGTACAGGGCTAAGGTAGCTAAGGGAAAGCAAGATCTGAGACTGTGGACAGGGCCAAGGGTTAAGGTAGCTAAGGGAAAGCAAGATCTGAGACTGTGAACAGGGCCAAGGACTAAGGGAAAGCAAGATCTGAGACTGTGGACAGGGTCAAGGGCTAAGGTAGCTAAGGGAAAGCAAGATCTGAGACAGTGAACAGGGCCAAGGACTAAGGGAAAGCAAGATCTGAGACTGTGGACAGGGTCAAAGGCTAAGGTAGCTTAGGGAAAGCAAGATCTGAGACTGTGGACAGGGTCAAGGGCTAAGGTAGCTAAGGGAAAGCAAGATCTGAGGCTGTGGACAGGGCCAAGGGCTAAGGTAGCTAAGGGAAAGCAAGATCTGAGACTGTGGACAGGGCCAAGGGCTGAGGTAGCTAAGGGAAAGCAAGATCTGAGACTGTGGACAGGGCCCAGGGCTAAGGTAGCTAAGGTGAAGCAAGATCTGAGACTGTGGACAGGGCCAAGGGCTAAGGTAGCTAAGGGAAAGCAAGATCTGAGACTGTGGACAGGGTCAAGGGCTAAGATAGCTAAGGGAAAGCAAGATCTGAGACTGTTGGACAGGGCCAAGAATTAAAGTAGCTAAGGGAAAGAATGATCTGAGACTGTGGACAGGGCTAAGGTAGCTAAGGGAAAGCAAGATCTGAGACTGTGGACAGGGTCAAGGGTTAAGGTAGCTAAGGGAAAGCAAGATCTGAGACTGTGTACAGGGCTAAGGGCTAAGGTAGCTAAGGGAAAGCAAGATCTGAGACTGTGGACAGGGCCAAGGGCTAAGGTAGCTAAGGCAAAGCAAGATCTGAGACTGTTGACAGGGTCAAGGGTTAAGGTAGCTAAGGGAAAGCAAGATCTGAGACTGTGGACAGGGCTAAGGTAGCTAAGGGAAAGCAAGATCTGAGACTGTGGACAGGGCTAAGGTAGCTAAGGGAAAGCAAGATCTGAGACTGTGGACAGGGCCAAGGGTTAAGGTAGCTAAGGGAAAGCAAGATCTGAGACTGTGAACAGGGCCAAGGACTAAGGGAAAGCAAGATCTGAGACTGTGGACAGGGTCAAGGGCTAAGGTAGCTAAGGGAAAGCAAGATCTGAGACAGTGAACAGGGCCAAGGACTAAGGGAAAGCAAGATCTGAGACTGTGGACAGGGTCAAGGGCTAAGGTAGCTAAGGGAAAGCAAGATCTGAGACTGTGGACAGGGTCAAGGGCTAAGGTAGCTAAGGGAAAGCAAGATCTGAGGCTGTGGACAGGGCCAAGGGCTAAGATAGCTAAGGGAAAGCAAGTCTGAGACTGTGGACAGGGCCAAGGGTTAAGGTAGCTAAGGGAAAGCAAGATCTGAGACTGTGGACAGGGCCAAGGGCTAAGGTAGGTAAGGGAAAGCAAGATCTGAGACTGTGGACAGGGTCAAGGGTTAAGGTAGCTAAGGGAAAGCAAGATCTGGGACTGTGGACAGGGCTAAGGTAGCTAAGGGAAAGCAAGATCTGAGACTGTGGACAGGGTCAAGGGTTAAGGTAGCTAAGGGAAAGCAAGATCTGAGACTGTGGACAGGGCTAAGGTAGCTAAGGGAAAGCAAGATCTGAGACTGTGGACAGGGCCAAGGGCTAAGGTAGGTAAGGGAAAGCAAGATCTGAGACTGTGGACGGGGCTAAGGTAGCTAAGGCAAAGCAAGATCTGAGACTGTGGACAGGGCCAAGGGTTAAGGTAGCTAAGGGAAAGCAAGATCTGAGACTGTGAACAGGGCCAAGGACTAAGGGAAAGCAAGATCTGAGACTGTGGACAGGGTCAAGGGCTAAGGTAGGTAAGGGAAAGCAAGATCTGAGACTGTGGACAGGGCTAAGGTAGCTAAGGGAAAGCAAGATCTGAGACTGTGGACAGGGCCAAGGGCTAAGGTAGCTAAGGGAAAGCAAGATCTGAGACTGTGGACAGGGTCAAGGGCTAAGGTAGCTAAGGGAAAGCAAGATCTGAGACTGTGGACAGGGCCAAGGGCTAAGGTAGGTAAGGGAAAGCAAGATCTGAGACTGTGGACAGGGCTAAGGTAGCTAAGGCAAAGCAAGATCTGAGACTGTGGACAGGGCCAAGGGTTAAGGTAGCTAAGGGAAAGCAAGATCTGAGACTGTGAACAGGGCCAAGGACTAAGGGAAAGCAAGATCTGAGACTGTGGACAGGGTCAAGGGCTAAGGAAGCTAAGGGAAAGCAAGATCTGAGACTGTGAACAGGGCCAAGGACTAAGGGAAAGCAAGATCTGAGACTGTGGACAGGGTCAAGGGCTGAGGTAGCTAAGGGAAAGCAAGATCTGAGACTGTGGACAGGGTCAAGGGCTAAGGTAGCTAAGGGAAAGCAAGATCTGAGACTGTGGACAGGGCCAAGGGCTAAGGTAGGTAAGGGAAAGCAAGATCTGAGACTGTGGACAGGGCCAAGAGTTAAAGTAGCTAAGGGAAAGCAAGATCTGAGACTGTAAACAGGGCCAAGGGCTAAGGTAGCTAAGGGAAAGCAAGATCTGAAACTGTGGACAGGGCTAAGGTAGCTAAGGCAAAGCAAGATCTGAGACTGTAGACAGGGCCAAGGGTTAAGGTAGCTAAGGGAAAGCAAGATCTGAGACTGTGGACAGGGGTAAGGTAGCTAATGAGAAGCAAGATCTGAGACTGTAGACAGGGCCAAGGGCTAAGGTAGCTAAGGGAGAGCAAGATCTGAGACTGTGGACAGGGCTAAGGTAGCTAAGGCAAAGCAAGATCTGAGACTGTAGACAGGGCCAAGGGCCAAGGACTAAGGGAAAGCAAGATCTGAGACTGTTGACAGGGCCAAGGGCTAAGGTAGCTAAGGGAGAGCAAGATCTGAGACTGTGGACAGGGCCAAGGGCTAAGGTAGCTAAGGGAAAGCAAGATCTGAGACTGTGGACAGGGCTAAGGTAGCTAAGGAGAAGCAAGATCTGAGACTGTAGACAGGGCCAAGGGCTAAGGTAGCTAAGGTAGAGCAAGATCTGAGACTGTGGACAGGGCTAAGATAGCAAAGAGCAACAATTGCTGAGGGTTCACATGTGTCCAAGGAATTCAATTTTAAATGTTAGTAGGCACTCAGGATTGTATAGGTTTCTGTTGGCTGCGATGCTATGGACAATCACCACTTAAGACTGAAAAGTGTTTGTAAAGACTGAGATTGTAAAGTGTTCCCAAGAGCTAAGACAGTGTAGTTTTCTGCTTGACACTTTAGTGATAATCACATGATGCAACAACAGAAATGTCATTACAAAATGTTAAAGCAAGAATAATATCATCTTAAGACTCATGGATGGTATGCCATCATCACACGGTGCTGTAGCAGCAGTGATGTCAACATGAGATGCCACACAGAGAGTGACATCACCACAAGAACATGATACTACAGCAGGAATAATGTCACGATGCTACTGAGGAATAATGTCATGATGCTACTGCAGGAATAATGTCATGATGCTACTGCAGGAATAATGTCATGATTCTACAGCAGGAATAATGTCATGGACTAGTGCTACTGCAGGAATGAAATCATGTCATGACAATATGCTTCAGCAGGAATGATGTCATGATGTTACAGAAGGTATAATGTCATGTTGCTACTGCAGGAATAATGTCATTATGCTACTGCAGGAATAATGTCATTATGCTACAGCAGGAATAATGTCATGATGCTACTGCAGGAATAATGTCATGGACAAGTGCTACTGCAGGAATGAAATCATGTCATGACAATATGCTTCAGCAGGAATAATGTCATGATGTTACAGATGGTATAATGTCATGTTGCTACAGCAGGAATGATGTTACAGCAGGAATATTGTCATGATGCTACTGCTGGAATAATGTCATGATGCTACTGCAGGAATAATGTCATGATGCTACTGCAGGAATAATGTCATGATTCTACAGCAGGAATAATGTCATGGACTAGTGCTACTGCAGGAATGAAATCATGTCATGACAATATGCTTCAGCAGGAATGATGTCATGATGTTACAGATGGTATAATGTCATGTTGCTCCAGCAGGAATGATGTTACAGCAGGAATATTGTCATGATGCTACTGCTGGAATAATGTCATGATGCTACTGCAGGAATAATGTCATGATGCTACTGCTGGAATAATGTCACGATTTTGACAAGGCTGGTTGTATTCATTCATTTGATAATGTCACTTTAGATGTCCATCAGGTTAAACAATCACCTTATCACTAATATTACATGATACACCATCTGAAGTTTTGGTCGACATGTACAAACTTCTCTATTGTAAATCTTTTTTTCCGATGTTCTGTCAACAAAATTTTATTTTTCAGATTGTGAAGCAAAGGACTTGACTTCTGCTATATCAAAATGCATGAGCTGTGACAAGGACAGTAGTGGTTTGATCAGAGGGTTACAAAATCTATGGACATCCCACACAAACCCAAACCCAGTGATACCATGTCTCTCTGTCAGAAGTGGCTTTGACCTTTTCCTCAAGGTCATGAAGTTTCCACCACGATCAGAGATCATAATGTCTGCTATCAACATTCCATCAATGCCTTATATTGTACAAGATCATGGACTCAAAGTAGTGCCCCTAGATGTAAACATCGAAGATGTTGCTCCCAAACCTGATAAGATGGAAGATCTACTGACAGACAAAACTGTGGCCATTTTGGTGTCGCACTTATATGGCAAGATGTTTGACATGGAACCAACAATACAGTTTGCAAAGAAACATAAACTCTTTGTGATAGAAGATTGTGCCGAAGCATTTTGTGGCTTCAGTCATATTGGTCACCCTGATAGTGACATCTCGCTTTTCAGTTTTAGCGTCATCAAGCACTATACCTCATTCGGAGGGGCCATAGCTAAAGTAAGAGATCAGGATGTTTTTCAGAAAATGTTAGACCTCCATAACTCCTATCCAGCTCAAACAAATGGAGAGTATCTCAAGAAGGTTCTCAAGTATTCCTTGGTTTATATAGTTCTCAACTGTCCAAGTTTAATCAAACCTCTTGTTTACACATCTCGTAGCCTGGGAATAGACCACCAGAAGAAGGTGATCAAGATGCTGAGAGGGTTCCCACAGGATATGATGGCCAAGATACGACACCGCCCCTCTACAGCATTGTTGGACATGATGCTGGAGAGACAGTCTAACTTCTCCATGGCCGAGTTCTGTACAAGACGCCTCAAGGGGGAGTATGTGCATCACCGTCTGCCTGCAGACATTGAGGTTGTTGGGGCAGGACTTGAACACAACAACTACTGGCTGTTTCCCATACTTGTGGTAGGTGTGAAAGTTTGGAACAAAAGTCAAACAGGATCCTTCGCTACCAAAACAAAAGACAAAAAGAATTTGTTTTTCGGTTTTGCATGTGTTTATTTTTGTTGTTGTTTTGTCTCGTAAAGAGATTGACATTGGAAGCTTACCTCAGATAGGCTTATGACTTTGATAACAATGAATCTAAACCTTTAAGATAGTTCTTTCAGACAAGATTAGTGATAGTAGCCATAAAGCATATAATTATGTTGTAATTTCAGGACAATCCTGACAATTTTGTGAAACAACTCAATTCGTTTGGTGTTGATGCCTACCGTGGTGCAACACAACTCAACATCATTGAACCTGAAAACGGCAACTCTACAATGCATCCTGCTGCATCCATGAACCAACGCTACCCTCACGAGGCTAAGTATCTCATTGACCATGTTGTGTACTTGCCAGTCAACAAAACTGTGCCTTTCCATGAACTGGACCAGTTGATCAAAACCATCAAGATGGCTGTCAAGTTAAACAAGGCACAAACTGATTCTCACCAGGTCAAACTGGCTTCTAAGTTATAAGCTGTGATTACAGTATGTAAATGGATGTCAGTTTATATTGGGGTTTGATTTTTGTGTGTTTGAAACTTTGGAGAAATGCTGAGCATATGTGTATACTGAGCAAACATTGTGATATATGAATTGTCCGTGAATACACATTGAATTGCAGAAGTTGGTCACAAGTAAAAAAAAAGATATCCTTGGGATTACACTTTCTTTGTGTTTGGTTATAATCTGTTACCTCATGTAGATAAACATGTAAAGAGGACTTTGGGAGAGCTTCCCTGGAAGCACATCATGAGATTAAATCTCAGTATCCAATCATTTTGGGTCAATTCAATAACCGCTGAAAATCCTGAGTGTTAAGTGAATCAGATTAACCACACAGAAAATATAAATTACTGACATATCTTAAATATTTTATGATTTAAGTAATATATAATTGTCATTACTGGAACCATTATGGTAAAAGTATGATAATAGTTCTAAAAGTAATTCTAAAACAAGCTGCAAGCTGCTTCTGAGTGTTTGTTTAAACATTCTAAACAGCATCTGAGCATAATGATGTTGGAGCAGATGTTGTCAAGTGAGCAGTAAGATACACTTATGCATAACAAATATATATATATATAAACTGATCATTGGTGAATAGGTTTTGTATCGTGTTATTAGTTTTGCACATTACATTTACAAGATTGTGTGCACCATTTGCTATTGCATTATTATCAGAGTATGTGTACTGACCAATACACCCACGATCAAACCAAAACTGAAAAAAGGATGGTAATGATACATTGGAAACCTTAGACCTGTGATACATTTAGCTACAAAATGTGTTGATATAATATCTGACAGCTGTTCAAGAGGTTTACTCCCATTAGTTAGACATCCCAGTTGCAGGGGTGGAGATAACCCATTGCCCGACGTCCAAGTCCAGTGTTTTTTTCTGTCCGGCAAGCAAATTCGTATATCACACTGTACCGGCATCCAGTTGACTTTCCAATGTTAATTATGTTGTTTATTTAAAAAATTCAACAAGAAAACGGCCGGTATAGTGGACAAATTTTCAGGGCAAGTGATTTCACATGTGCCACTGTACCGGAGTACACTAGCAATTTTAAAGTTATTTCCACCCCTGAGTTGTCAGACATGCCAATTATCAGACAAAACTACATTACAACCTAGTCTTACCCACTGACATAATAAACCTATCCCATAGACTAACGAGCTGTTTTTACATTCGTGGCTAGTGGTTTATTTTAACACTAGTTATGATATTGTTACTTTTTGTACAGAAATACTTTGATCACAATACTAATTTTAATTGACTTACTCAATCACCAGCTTCTCCCAGTTTGTTTTCATAATGTTCACTTTGATCAAAACAGTATTATGACTTCTCTCAGTTTATGTTCATGATCTTCACTTTGATCATGACTATGGGGACCGATTTCCTCTACACCTACGCCCTATGATTTTGTTAGAATAGTATCTAGTAGTGTTTTTCTTCTTATGGATAATATTCCTCCAGAGGGATCATCATTTTTGAGTAAATGCAAATGCGACCCTTTTGAATATATTCTAAGAGAAATAACACAATAATCGTATTTTGGTCAGTTAATGATAGGTGGTGACTTTAATGCCCGTATAAGATGTAAAGATGAATGTGTAGATAGTAGTAACCTTGTTCATTTACCTGATCTTTCTACAGCCTCCAGTGTTCAAATGCCAAGACAAAAGTAGGGACACAAAGATAAATCCAGAAGATTTAGTTCACAGAGGTAGCCAAACCCATAGTATGCTGAATAAGATCATTTTTTTGTACTACTAAACATCCTTGTTAAATTATCTTAATTTGTTGTATATATGCTGAATAAAGTCATTATCCATCAATTTGGATCAGTCCATTACTTAATAAAGGTAACCATGCAGTGTACCCAGAGTCCAACCAACCATAACTTTTGTTGTTTTAACGTGTCTGACAAATGGGACGTCTAACTTATAGGAGGACACCGTTCAGGAGAGGGAGAATGAATACTCAGCAGCAGTGACATTTAATGACTTGTACATAGATGGAGTCCCTGTGAGGAGCTTCTGTATTTAACTCTCAACATTTCATCCAATAACTTAGAGGGCTGACTGTAAACACTTTTAAGCTACTTGTTAGACATTCAGCTTAATGATCATGCATTTCAACTTGTATCATGTTAATAATGTACTTTGAAGAAATAGGTTTGGATAATGTCCACAGGTTTATCTAGACTCTATCAAAAGCCAACACTTTGACCCCAAATCTGTAGCAAATGTCAGCAAAACTTCCAAAATTGTAATTAAAGATTTTCAATTCATGTTAATATCCTGCAAGTTTTGACTGCATAATGTGATGACCAAGACAAGCTGGTTGGTCCAATGCAGGGATGGGTGAGTGAGAGATGGCAGCATTGTCCTAGCTGTTCCTCGTCAGGTGTGAGCCAGGCTGACAATAATTTATATAGACCAACACAGCACACCATCAGAATACACTGTCATGGCCACGTCACAGACCATGAAAAACAGATTCCTTACTTTGTCAGCATTTACATTAGCAATACAGCTTGGAAAACCTCTTCCCTGGAATCTCCACTGGAAACTGACGAAAAAAATAATAAATAATAATAATCCTTCATATAGTTGATTATTCATTCCCAGAGTATGTTGACTGTATAAAACATCTGGACATCAAGACTGAAGGAATTGTTGCAGTCTCCTTGTGTATGATTGACTGAGCTAATATCTCATTTTTATTTCTAGAAAGTCCTACACTGGATTTTGATGTTAGGATATTAAGATTACTGAAATTGGAAATCATGTAGTGAATGATTCAGTCAAAGAGGAGTCATAATCTTTTTCATAATTTATCCAGAAATATTGGTGTATACAGCCTAGAGAAATACCTTTGAACCAGTGCACAGTGTACTGAGGGTTGTATGGATTTGTTATGTTTCATGAGAGGTGTTTATTGATCTGTATACATGGTCTTATGAACAGTTATGTTTTTGGTTGTTATTTAAATATTCATGTTTGAACCTGTGCCATATGTAGTGTACTGTGTGTTTCCCTGTGCTGATCACTTGAATCATTCACAAACAGCTTTTGGCCCTTTACATCTAAATAATTTCAATTACCCCATTAAGTGCCCCTTCGGGACAAGCCTTTGAAGATGCACCATGCTAAGCTTAAATATTTATAGACAGTCTGTATTTAGTTATGTACATAAAATATTTTGCTGAAAACTCACAAGTAAAAGGAGTATATAATTGCCTGGTAATTATTATCAAATTCGTCTTCGTTCCCTCAACATTTGGACTAAAAGTTTGCTTTTACCTGCTCAATCACTGACAATAAACTTGTTGTGTATGGTTTTAATATGTTCTTTCTCTCTTTCATCAGTTTTCCAAGTGCCCAGGGTTTGTACAAGAGTGAATATGGTTATTAAACATTACAATTGCAATCCCTGTATTACCTCCAAGAGCCCAATTCGGAGTTGATCAACAACTATACTTGAATTGGTTCATTCATTTTCTGACATCTAAGAATGCAGAATGAATTACATGAATCATGTGGATGGTGTTTTGTAAGGAGTATTGAAAGTGTCAGGCATTTAGGAGCTCAGTTTGACTGAATATATATGTGGATGAGATCTGTTGCCTTGTTTATATCGGTGTCTAAGGTGCTTTTTGCATCAGTTTGGACAAATATGTATCTGTATCATTGAGAAACATAAAGTGTGTCTGCATATTAGCTATGGTCATGTTGTGTTGGTGTGACCATGTGTGTGCATTAAGGCATAAACTAGAGAGTTGTCACATCACGTCACATGCTCAAATTTATCAACCTTGAATGGTGTGCATAATAACAGCTGTTGCCTAACAGAGTATCACATCATGTAAATATGTCAACTTAAGTTGAAGTTGCCAGTTAACCAAGCTCAAGCCGATCAATATTTAGTTATTTTGTGGTTTCTATGGTTTATCACTGCTGCAAGTATAAAGCTGTCAGCCATGGTCAAAGGTACTTAAGTTTGCCTGTGTTGTGTGTAACCACTCACTGCACACAACATGTATACAACACCTTACACTCACTGCAAACACCATGTATACAACACCTTACACACCATGTATACAACACCTTGCACTCACTGCACACCCCATGTATACAACACCTTGCACTCACTGCACATACCACGTATACAACACCTTACACTCACTGCACACATCATGTATACAACACCTTGCACTCACTGCATACACCACCTTACACTCACTGCACACACCATGTATACAACACCTTGCACTCACTGCATACACCATGTATACACCACCTACACTCACTGCACACACCATGTATACAACACCTTACACTCACTACACACTATGTATACAACACCTTACACTCACTGCATACACCTAACTCACTGCATACACCATGTATACAACACCTTACACTCACTGCACACACCATGTATACAACACCTTACACTCACTGCACACACCATGTATACAACACCTTGCACTCACTGTACACACCATGTATACAACACCTTACACTCAGCACACATCATGTATACAACACCTTACACTCACTGCACACACCATGTATACAACACCTTGCACTCACGGCACACACCACATATACAACACCTTACACTCACTGCACACACCATGTATACAACACCTTGCACTCACTGTACACACCATGTATACAACACCTTACACTCACTGCATACACCATACACCATTTCTTGTTACCCTGGCAGTCATTTCATTGGTCAAAGTTTGCAAAAGGCTAATCTGATGTAATCTGTAATGGGATGGGATCTTTGTTTAGAACAAGAACTGTGATCTGTTTTTAATAAGATATATATGAGAGTGTTGATTGACTGGATTTCTTGACAGGAAATCCATTGTGGAATTGCTCATCTGTTAATGCAGTTCACTCTCAGAGCAAAATATCCTAGCGACTCTGAAGTAAAGTACTATATGCGTTTGTGGGGAATGTTATGGAATTTTCGTTAAACCTTTCAGGTGATTTTTATGAATCATATCAGATGTCCCTTCAATTGTTGTATTGTAACTTACATCTGCTTAAGTGCCTTGTTATACAACTACTGCTTTGTATTCATAACGCCTTGTTAAGAAACAGAAATTTGTTCAAAATGAAAATATTCTTCCGTGATGGCCAGTACAGCTAGGGCATGACTTGGCTGTTACCTGGCAGAACTAACTGAAGATGCTTGTAGCGCTACGCAGAGTTTCGTGTGACAAACCTGGATATACTGTACAGAGAGGACTGGCCACACACTGATATACCTCATTCTCAGTGTTGTGCAAGGTGTAGGATAACAACAGGAAATGTTGAGTTTGTTCTGTTGTTTGCAACAAGTTGCATGTACAAGAGGTGTGCACAGTTCCTCTACTGCTGACAGGCTGGTTAAAGTATCCCACTTTCTCATCCATTACTGAACATATTTGACTTCATATTTGCAAACAATACACATTTCTACGCAAAACAATTTTATGTTTTACTCTTTGTGTTTTTATGTCTCAATAAATGGTATTTTTACACTTTTAAATGGATTTACTGTTGTTTCTATGATGCTTCGATAAAGATCAAAAGCGCCAACAGTATCATATCAGGCAATAAAGTACACTTTTTGCATTATGTCACTATGTCATTCTAGTCTGCCTCCTGGTAAACCTACCCATGGTAATCAACGTCACGATGCATGTCAGTTCTCATGACCTCGTACAGTCCACTACAGTACAACTAACTCCTAAGTACTATTAAAACTAACCTTTCTTGGTTTGCAGTTGCTTCAGTCAGCTCACAACACTGTTGGAAACATTATGTAAGTGCTTTAACTTTATAATAGTTCAGGGCAAACCTGTACTTCATTACACTATACATGGGGGCTCGACATTCATGCTATCACACTGGCCCGGGTTTAGTAAAATGTTGACAAGACCAGTGCAACTTTGATAAGTGCTATCCCGACGGTCTAGTAGATATATATTTAAGGCTGTCAGTATCATTGTACAGGTTTTGAACTTTCAAACAAAACCTAAATGAATGAATAAAAAGAACGAGTCAACACGACAACGTGTGAATGTATAAAGTTCTACAAAGCAAGTGCGAATTTGAATTTGACATTAAGAGTGCAGGATCAGTAAGAATCTGTAAGGACCAGTGATTTTTAAAAGTTACTGGTCCTGTGGTCTTGTTCGGGAATTTGGGTGACTGTCAAGCCCTGTGGGGTAGAGTGAATTTTATTTCTGAATTATATGGGCAGACTGATATAGTTGCATATGTAAGAATGGTCTGGTTGAGCAGATATCAGGACGGTTGGTCTGACCTAAAACAGTATCGTTCAACAGCCACTAGAATCTTTCGGAATGAACCTAGCATACCATCCTTCGTACATGAACATGGTTCGCCTTAACTAGTAGGTCAACAGCTTGAAGGCTAGACCATGAGAAAGCTTGAATTTGAAACCCATGGTCCCGAAAATATGCTCTTCAATGATGGTGAAAAAGTCTGGACTACATGACTTAAATAGTTTATTTATACATGCATACATTCACACAGAGTAATGGTGACGAACACACGACTACAACATGATTTCTACAGATCTTGTTTGATGTGTCAGTCTAGGAGAACTGCTGCAATGCTGTCTTCACTCTGAAAACAACAACACCATGCATTAGTTCAGCCATGTCAGTAGGCCAGGTGAGTTACAGAAGAAATCTGAGAAAACTATTGCTACAAGTGAAATGATCATCCTACAAGTTGGCCTTGCGCCTTGTGTCAACTTACTTGTCAAATAGCGTGGAGTCTTGTGTACCCAGCAGCTGCTGCAGGAGCTTCTGAACACCCATGTCCCGGAGTCTGGTCTGTCGATTGTATGCACCTAAACAGCAGGAACATCTCATACATTCATCAACTAACAGCTTGGAAAAAGACTAGAATAAATCTACTCCTGTTTTAGAAAAGTTTACAAAGAAACCATAAATAAGGCTATATTTTGCTTTAAGAAGTGTCTGAGAGGAAGTACTATGCCTACCCTCCTCCTCATTGCAGACCAGGTTGGAAATGCAGAATGTAGCAGCAATTTGTAGCTTGACATTGCTGTGGACCTGTGTGGAACATAAATATAAACTTTATGTAACTCAACGTTATGTAACTATGGATGGGGACAGTGGCACCTACATGATACGGGAATTGCCTCCCTTTACAATCACTACACCATAGATGGGGACAGTATTAGTACTATCTAGACAACCCAGGAGAGGCCTCCCTATACAATCACTACACCATGGATGGGACAGTATATGTACTATCTAGACAACCCAGGAGAGGCCTCCCTATACAATCACTACACCATGGATGGGACAGTATTACTACATCTGGACACAACCCGGGAGAGGCCTCCCTATACAATCACTACACCATGGATGGGACAGTATTAGTACATCTGGACACAACCAGGAGAGGCCTCCCTATACAATCACTACACCATGGATGGATGGGACAGTATTGGTACATCTGGACACAACCCAGGAGAGGCCTCCCTATACAATCACTACACCATGGATGGGACAGTATTAGTACATCTGGACACAACCCAGGAGAGGCCTCCCTATACAATCACTACACCATGGATGGGACAGTATTGGTGCAATCTACACAATATAGGAGTTGCCTCCCTTAACAATCACTACACCATGGATGGGACAGTATTACTAAATCTGGACACAACCCAGGAGAGGCCTCCCTATACAATCACTACACCATGGATGGGACAGTATTAGTACATCTGGACACAACCCAGGAGAGGCCTCCCTATACAATCACTACACCATGGATGGGACAGTATTGGTACATCTGGACACAACCCAGGAGAGGCCTCCCTATACAATCACTACACCATGGATGGGACAGTATTAGTACATCTGGACACAACCCAGGAGAGGCCTCCCTATACAATCACTACACCATGGATGGGACAGTATTAGTACATCTGGACACAACCCAGGAGAGGCCTCCCTATACAATCACTACACCATAGATGGGACAGTATTGGTGCAATCTACACGATATAGGAGTTGCCTCCCTTAACAATCACTACACCATGGATGGGACATTATTACTAAATCTGGACACAACCCAGGAGAGGCCTCCCTATACAATCACTACACCATGGATGGGACAGTATTAGTACATCTGGACACAACCCAGGAGAGGCCTCCCTATACAATCACTACACCATAGATGGGACAGTATTGGTGCAATCTACACGATATAGGAGTTGCCTCCCTTAACAATCACAACACCATGGATGGGGACGGTATTAAGTTAGTCATAAATCTGTGATATTATATTATGACTTGTGTCAGACAATCCACCAGAAAATGGAGCATTGTTAGTGTCATCTAGAAACTTTCTGCAAGAGGACTCCCTGTACAAACACCTAATCCTAGACAGGATCATGAACATTTATAGTGCATTCTGGGAGCAGCACAGAAGAAGACTCACGTTATCATCAAAAGTGAAATTTGCTGGACACCTTCCCCCAACAAGTCTGCGGGGGACAAATTCAACAGGGAAGACGTTATGGCTGACACTTCATACAAGGCATACCACTCACCATGTAAGACATGAGCTTCTTCAAAACATCTTCATTAGCCATGATGACATCCTTGGCACTATCTCCATCTGCGATGTTTGCCAGGATACAAAGAGTCTGGAAATATGTAAGTTAAAGTGCATAATCCACATAATAATAAAATCTAATTGGTGCTGCTAAAATAATATCTTCAATTAGTTTAAAGCTTTGTGATGAATGAACTCTTAGAAAGCTTCTATAGGACAAGCAATAGTGATCTGTGATTATTCTCCAATATGGGAAAATAAACTGTATTCATACACAGTCTGCATGGATATTTGCATGTCTGCATGTGCAGTGAAGCTAAGGAATGGCTGGTGGTGTATACACTGAGACCTAACACACTCCTGTATTTGTCCCGACTCCATGAAGACAAGCTGCACTTGAGTGCAGAGATGCCAACCCTGAATCTAATGAAAGTGGCGTCATGCCTGCCTGGAAGCCAGGCCCAAGTTGGGGAGTGAGCTCCGCCATTTTGTTTTACTTACATATGTGCTATGACATTCATTCGAAAGAACTTTGTTGTCAATAACACACAATATACACAATCGAGATAAAAGATCACACACTAAGCTTCCGAGTGCTTTTACCGGTCTCAAGTCAAATAAATCATCGGTAATTCACAATATTGTATACGTAGAAATATAATTCAGAATTTTTTCTAACAAATCTGAGGTTTTTAAAGACAAATCTGAAAGTGGATGTTGTATTTGAAAATCAGAGTAACTCCGCCAAAATCAGAGTGGTTGGCATCTCTGAGAGACTCTGAGTGTATTAGAGGGATCACATGCTTGACAACAAAGAGTGAACTAGCAAACTAACAAACCTGCTCCTTGACATCCACAGAGTGGTCTCCCTCCAGAATAAAGACAACGGCCTGCATCACCTGTTTTCCATACACGTTCATGATACTGTCGATGTGCTGAAATTTGGTCAATGTCTGTAAACATTTGAGTGAGATTATTTTGATATACTTGCATGAGTATGGCATCATCAAACACAGTCAACAAATTATATTCTAATGGACTAACTACAGGACAAGATGAAATGCTGTTGATGACCAATATGAGTGCTTGTTTTACTGCAGTTCACACTGTGGGTAGATTGGGTATGATTTAGGATAAGGAGTTCTTTATCACAAACATCAATTGCGGATTGGTAAATAAATGTTTTAAGCTTGTGCTTCACAATGCTACTCAATCTTGTAGATATTGCTCAAAGACTGCCCATATTTTGAAGCCGCAAACTGACATTAACAGGAGCTCATTCAATTTTGAATACATCAACAAGCATCAAACATGGGAAAAGAACAACCTTTTGTTACCCTCATTCATTGTTTTATACATAAGTGATTGTTGTTTCAATATTCAATGTTAACATTTGAATAATCTATTGTATATAAATATCTAAGTCATGGAAACGATTATTTCCTTAACTACATACTACAGGTGGCCAAAGCTGCACTGAGATGCCAGAGTTTAATCAAAATCTAGTTTCCATTATCAATTTTACACCACTGATCAGAAGAGAAAGATGGAGGAGAGAGTGAAAGAGTTTCACCTTCATGCAAATTCAAAGAAACTAGATTAAACCAAAATGGCATAAAACCCACTGAAACAGTTCCAACATGCTGTCCAAGAGAAGAAGGAAGGAAGCCCAGAGCCCAATACAAATCACAGAGTAGACGTCACAAAAAACTTTAACCTACTTGGCACTTCGGAAATTTCAAACCTACTGGTTTGTTTGACAGGAGATTCCTCAAAAGACCCAAAGTTTTCATTAAAATGTTGGGATTCTGGTCTGACAGAAGACAAAACAGCTGATCTGACCCCAGTGTCTCAACAATCTGAGTCTTCACTTTCTGGTCTGCTTGAAAGGCCATGTTCTGAAATATAACAACAGAATAAATGACAGTATTGTACACTGTACTCATTCATGTCAGACAGATAAGGACAACAAAGCACACAAACATGATGTTTTCATCATACAGTAACTGTCCACTGACATATGAAGTATGGTGGTATTTGTTTAATCATATATGATGCATGCCATCATACAAAAACTGATTTTCTTCCTCTATGAGTATGTAGAGGCAATTCACTCAACCACTCAATGTTAACTTGGAATTCTGAGAAATTTACCGTGGGAATTGACAACATTTGTGCTGAGACTTAAAAAAACACCCAAAACTATACTGAGAGAAACAAATAAAGGTATCACATGAAAATCCAAGAGTTCCTGTAATATTGTCCAGTTTTCATCACCAGCTTTGAATAGTGCTGTGGTGATGAAAACTGGAAAATATTACAGGAACTCTTGGATTTTCATGTGATCCTCTATTTGTTTCTCTCAGGCTATGTTGTCTTTTGCACACACAGGAAAGAAGCGAGAGTGTTGGGAAGGTAGCTGCTAATAGTGTGTTAGCTAGTATGGAAAGCTGACATATGTAGAGGACACTTATAGTAGGACTTATTACAGTGACATTACACTGGCATGTGACTACTGGGTGAACCATACACTAGTGTATCTAGTACCAAACATGTAGAATACTTTCACTGTGTCCTTCACTCGGAACATTAGCAGATTACATGGAAACATAGGTACACAATTGAAGGTGTGATGCTCACCATCAACCCCCACACCCCATTCAGTCTCAGTGGGGCTTCATTACGACTAGCAAGACTGGCTAGGATGTTGATAGCTCCACACTCAAGAATAGGCTGAAAAATAATAATTGAATAATACTTGAAATGAAATATAATACTTGGACGTCTGTCATTGCATGCCCCTCTTGGACTAGGGATGGCCCTTCCCAAGTTCTGTTGCCCTGCCCCTTTTGGATCCTGGGGGGGAACACTACATTAATCCTTAACTCAGCAGGATCTACAAGTGACCTATTCATCTACTCTAGAAAAAAAACAAAACCCTGCAACCGTTTATCATATTGTGAGAATGATAATTAGTATAAGTAGATCTAACAGTCAATTTGGGCTGCACATGGGTATGAGGTTACAACAATAGTTATGTTCATTTCTGCAAACAGCTGTCCTGAATGTTCTATAATCTACACAGTATGTATTGCAGAGGCAATTTAAGGGAGCTGAAATGGAAAGAATTAAGTTAAGTTATTCATGAAGGTCATTCTTAAAGGCTCAAAGAGCACAGTTATTTCACTTAACTTCAACATAAAATAAAAATTAAAATCTTGTTGATATCAATGATTGTATTCTTTGTATGGAAATCTTTTGAAGAACACACTGAAAGAGTTTAGTCACATTCCTCTGTTCTTCTTGCCTAGGGGAAACACTAAGAAGGGTACGGTTCCTTAGACATGGCAGGGTGCTGCTCCTGCTAAAATGCACTAAGAAGGGTATGGTTCCTTAGACATGGCAGGGTGCTGCCCCTGCTAAAATGCCTAGGGGAAACACTAAAACACATGGCAAGAAGGTAAGACGGGACATGGCAGGGTGCTGCTAGGAGAAACACTAAGAAGGGTAGACATGGCAGGGTGCTGCGCCCTGCTAAAATGCCTAGGGGAAACACTAAGAAGCAGACATGGCAGGGTGCTGCTCCCTGCTAAAATGCCTAGGAGAAACACTAAGAAGGGTTCCCCTGAAACACTAAGGCAGGGGCAGGGTGCTGCGCCCTCCTGCTAAAATGCCTAGGGGAAACACTAAGAAGGGTACGGTTCCTTAGAAATGGCAGGGTGCTGCGCCCTCCTGAAATGCCTAGGAGAAACACTATTATGTATTTCTCCTCATGAAGCAGCAGCATCATACCTCCTTGCTCGGGGAGAACTCCAGCAGCAGGTTGCACAGCGTCGATGAGGCGATGGCCACAGCTTCCTCATTGCCACTCTGCATCATCTACAACATTCCGCACACACACCTTAGATACTTCAACAACTGCAGAGCTAAACTCAGTTTTCAACAATTTCATTATGAACACAGACATAACGATTTCACAATCTTTATAATTCATGAGTTTAGAAATGCCACCATGACAAAGATATTACACAAGGCTAGAGAAGCTTGTCCAGGCCCACATGTTCCCACCTTGAGTAAGGGCTTCCACACTGCATGGTCCTGGAATGTCGTGCGGAGCTGTTGTACCGAGCGTGACAGACTGTGGAGACATCTGGTGGCAGCAATCTGAACCTTCATGTTAGTGCTGTTGATGGCGACTACAATGTGGTCCATCAGATTCTCAGTGGCAATCACCTAGCAGAAGTGAATATGGCTAGCTTGAATAGCAGATAGAATAGAAATAAGACAACAGAAGATAATTTGTGTCAAAAGCTTTATGCCCCTATGATATTAGTTCTTTGACAATTGATATTTGAGATTTCACGGTAAGATATGTAAATACATTAATAAACACATGTTGACATTTGACTACCTTCTTGCGGATGTCCTCATCATTGGCACCGAGAGAGGCAAAGGCTTTGAAAGCAGCCTGCCTCATTTCATTTCCCCAGTCAATGTCCTGAAAATGAATATTTGTGATATATATATATGTATGTTTCCTTACACAACATATAGCAATTTCCCCTTTCACTTTGATCATATCACACAGAACCTAAATTGTGGATCAACATATTGCCACACTTAACCCACAGTTGGAAACAAGGTCTGCAGCTGATTCCAGCATGCGAGTGGAAAGAACAGACCCTTCAATTGCTTCCTGGCAGTCCTTCCAGGTACTGAGTAAACTGAACATGATGGCAAGTCCAGCAGTGTGATGGTCATTCCCCTAGGGCTGCCATAACAAATGCTGTGCAGGTCTACTCATTGTTCCAAGTCCCGGGTCCGAAGTGCTCCTTCCAAACTTCAAATCTGAGAGAGTGAGTTTGCTTTAATACCGCTTTGTATAGCGTCCCATTATATCCCTGAATGTAAGTTTAACGTGGAAGGAAAGGTCAAAATAATCCAGGTCAAATAGGCCCCCTCAGCTGAAGCTCCACAACACAACTGATATCTGTCTAGCAGCTGAGACTTTGCTGACCGCTGCCATGTGAGTCCCTATTTTCCACTCTATAACATACTGGCTTTCTAAACAGCAAGTGGTAGGAGTGGTCATCAACAGGTCATTGAAACCTCGGTCAATGTCAGTTTCATCACTCATACACAAGCTGTGACATTTGTGAAACACTAACCATGGGTTTAAGAGGGTGAAGATGTCTAGCAAGGACTGGAAACAGCGCCAAATAGCTGTGTACTTGTCATGTTGATAACTCCATGTGATAATGTAGTCCAAGTAGAAGGCATTGTGATCATGGAGTTTGTGTAATGGGGTATTACTGTTTCCTGCTACCTCTCAAGCTCAACACTTGCTATAGCTTCTACAAACGCCATACACAGACCTGCTCTAAACATACATTCTATTATACTGCAAATGAAGAGTCTAAGCTGCAGAGGATACCTACTAGACTTGCCTAAGTGACAAAAAAATCACATGGCTTCAGTGAAAAGAGGTGAGGTGAAATGGGGTTTAACGCTGTACTTAAGAATATTTCACGCATATGACGACGTGCATGCGTGTGTATGTAGCAGTGTTTGTAATTAGTATATTGTTAGATTTTAAGGCATCATCATAGTAAACTTACATGAAGGAAATTGATGTCCTAAACCTAAATATTTAATAACCTAAATATAAATATTTAACATTTATTTTCCTTAAATAATGGTGTTAACTTCAGCACTTGCACAAATCATAAACTCATAGGTAAGCTTGGATAGTTTCGCCTTTTCATTGTATACAGGTTCATGGCTATTGTCACTGGGTCAGTAACAGGCTTGGCCTGGGATTAGGGTCTTATTGTTCTCTGGGTGCACATGATCATTTCACTCATGTAGATACACTGGTCTAAACTTTTGCTGGTCAGTCAGCATATGTCTTCTTCCTGCTGTCAACACATTCTCTGCACTAGAACATATAGGGTAACTTCATTGGATTATTACTTATCTGGAATCTTAGGTTTGGTTGCTATGTATTACAAGCATTGTTATATATATATAGCATATTTATTGTGCAGGGCTTATCACAGTACATCTGTGAGGCATTCCAACCTGCGTCCCTGAGATGAGGTAATATATTTAGGTTTATTTGTATGTGCATGATCTCTATATAAACATGATCAAGTGTAATAGGTTTTATCTAAGGGGATTGTTAAAGTATATATAGAAATGAACTGTAAATTGTAAAAGTATTATAAGTAATATCATTAAGTAAATCTACGTACTGCCTATACCCATGTGGTTTATGACTGAATTATGTATGTTCTAGGGCAGATCTGGACAACCTTGTAGTACTCCATTCGATTAAATCCCTCGAACCCTACAAGTACTCCCTTGTTTTTGAGAGGACCTGCATACCGCTGCTACATGTATATGTGGCTGCATGTACCATGTGTACCAGCCCAGGCTTAAGCTGGTTTTATAGTGCTTGCTCACTGAGATACCATGCCACAGTTTAGCATGAATACCCAACTCGGGACACATTATATACTGACTCTGAGTCAACCAGTCCTTGTACCCATTAATGCCGAGCACCAGGCATGGACCAACAAGTACCATATTTTAACGTCTTTTGGTATGACGTGGCTGGGGATTGAAGCCACGATCTAACGCTCTCTGGGCGGACGCTCTGACCACTACACCACGGAGGCGGTCTTCAGTGACAAGAAGAGGAGTACACGGATCATCCTGGATACTTGTGACAACCTCCAAATAGCTAAAGATGTATTAGCTATCTTTAAACGTATAACAAATATTTATAAGCAAGTATATACCTCGAACAGGGAATAAAAGTAGTCATTACCCATGACAGCTGTGACGAAACAACACAATAAACAAACATTTTAGCGGGAAAATAATATTTATCCTATCTCATGTCTTTTACTCTCTCTCTCATGATTGACAGCAGACTGTAAATTTAGTTTTTGGCCTCTATTGTACCATTCACTTCAACACCCCTCCTGCTCCCATTTCTGGACAGCCTGGTAGCCTCTGTGGAGCATGCCCTCCGGTTGATAAAGTGACTCTTTGTCTAGTCATTCTTTTCTTGTATTATTAATATACAATTTATAGTTCAAATTTTCAAATTTTTAAACTTCTTCTATCTCACATCTTGTACTTATCCCGTGGTTGGATGGTGGGCTGCAGATTACCCAATGTCTGTAGAGGATACAACTGCGGTGATGTGATCGCAATGCACAAGGAGGCCTGTTATGCAGTCAATCGGGAAATTGTGCCTATAACTCCTGTTCTTGTGATGGGTTGCTTCTTCAAAACCCCTTGGCGTTACACAGCACAAAAACTTCCAGGGAGAGGGCGCTCCCGAGTAAATGTGGTTTTCCGCCTTACATTTGTCACCCGACAAATGCAGCACTAAGCAAGTGACTTGCCTCACCCTGATTTCCAGAAAGCCCCAGTAAATTAAAGCCTTGCGACTCTAATCTGACCAGCCCCTGCTTTGAAACCATACCCACAGTAACCATGCAGATGAAAGGGAAACCAATTTGGTTAATGTAGGAGTATGTAATTATGTATATATAAGCAAGTGTATTTTAATTAACCACTCAATCTAACCCGCTTCACTTTCACAATAGCACGGTCACCCTTGCGCTTACGTTGTCTATTGTCTTTATTGTCTTGCCCCAGCCCCAGGCCCCTTAGTTTCAATAGCAGGGTGTTTTGTGGGTCAGCTATCATTTTCACTTCAGTCTGTCTGGTCACTGGTCATAGCTCACAACAGCTTATAACAGGTTAGTTTATATTTGGATTGTATATTTATGTCTTCATGTTTAGTGTGTATGTATTATTTCTTAGCTTCCTTTAAAGCATGTATCATGTTATGTGTGGTAAATATAAACCAAATTAACTATTTGTAATATGTAGCATAACTAGGTGTTAGCAATACTTAGCAATACTTTGTATGCAAGTATTTATTGCTGGTAATCCTAAATACCATTTCCCACGAGGATGTTACCTAACTTATAAATTATTGTGTAGGTAAACATAATGTGTACATCTACTTCTATAAACTAATGCACCTAACTTTGCATGTATGAATGAATGTATGTGTGATGAGATGAGTTATTAGAACAGATATTTTATGTACAGTAGCGTGATAATGTACAGATGTAGAACGTTACATAATATTGATTATGGATATGTTTATGTTCAGGTGTGGCAAATATATTTCCTGATGTTTGTGACGTCAAAGGGGCACAGTGCCATACACTCGGTGAGGGTTCTTTCTTATTATATTGTAAATAATTATGTTCTGTATTTGTATGATGCTACACGTGTATGTTGAAATATAAACATTATATACATATATACACACATGTCTGCTCTGTGACCTGGTTAATCATTAATGATTGTATTGCTTATATATGATCGTAGTACCTATTGCTAAGCCTCACATGTATTGGCCCATGAAGTATTGTAGCGTATTTTGATGCAATGTATTTATTTTTTACAGAGCCTTCTTCAGTTATTATTGCCACTAAACTGACATCTACAAAAACTATTTGCCTTTGTGGTATATACCAAACCACTCCGGTTACATTAACGCAACTGTTTTAACGTTCAGTTTCGAATGACATCAAATGGCCCTCGATCCTTAACTTAAGCTTAGTCAAAGATGTGTCTGGCAATTTAGAAGTGGAACACGTTGAAATCCACTGGAATTCGGTATTCATACTTCATTGACATAATTGCTCAAAGAGGTCAGTAAGCACCATAGTACATGACCAGTGTGAAGTCAGGTGAGGTAGACCTATGCCCAAGGAAGGTAGAACAAAGATGAAGTAGAGGTCATACATCTTTATTCACTATGTACATGGTAACATCGATTCCGTGGACAGAGAATGTCACTATCTGCGTTATCAGGCCGAGGACAGCAGCTGTGCCAGTACCAAAGGACCAAACTGGTGAAAATCTTCATCAATCAATAATAGGTGGCGTAGCTAGTGGGAAGTACAGACCGTCTCATGGTTGTTCGATGCAGCTGGAGGGGGAAGGCCCGTGAAGGTGTAGGCTTGCAGGATCGTTGATCTCAAAGTAGTTCGGGAGACTTCCGCTGATGAGGCTGTAGACAGTGAGATAAACAGGTGCTTGCTCAACCTGCGACAATCTGGTGAAGGACTGGAGTTCAGGCACAGTCGAAATCTTGGTCCCCCTCGCCGTAGCTATGACCGTACTGATAGCTGCAAGGTAAGTAGCCAGGGTAGAGGCCTTCAGTTTCTTACTGACTGACTGACTGAGTTTGCCTTTACGCCGCTTTTAGCAATATTCCAGCAACATCACGGCTGGGGACACCAGAAATGGGCTTCACACATTGTATCAGTTTCTTAGACATACGCAGGTGTTGTAGATATTCAGCAACAACCTGGGTGGATGCTGTAGTAGGAGATAGAATGCCCTCCAAACGTGGAAGTGTAGCGTCTGCGGGGACTCATGTAGTCAGTAAACCTTAGTAGATTGACGAACCAACTTCGAATTGGCCAGTAGGGCGCAACCAAAAGCAGTGGTAGCTTCTATAATACTCGAGGTAGTAGAGCCAGTGGCGGAAACGCATCAGCGTTCAGATTTTCCCAAGAGATTGCTAGAGCGTCTTGGTCCCGTGCCAGAGTGTCTGGGATAGGAGAGATGAATCAGGGAAGCTGGTGGATGAACCTGGTCACAAATAGATCTCCCTGAGGGTTGGTGATCGGGAGACAGATGGATGAAGGTCTGAGAACAGAGCGTTCGCCAATGAAGGATCATAGGATCTGGATACAGTAGGAGCTGAAAGTTGAGCCGTCACCATCAAAGAAGGCTGATCTGGAGCAGTTGCTGAAGACTGGATCGTTGAACGAAAGGCCGAGAGACATCTAGGGATGTCCGGCAGAATCGCTGAAGAGATCCCTGCATCAGAAGGGTTCGTCGAAGGTTCCTCACGAACATTGTAGGACCACCACTATCGACACAACAACTTGTTTGGTGTTCAGTGGCGTGCTGTCACACAACCCAAATGTGAATGTGGGTTCCTGACGAACGTTGTAGAACCACCACTATCGACACAACAACTGGTTTGGTGTTCAGTGGCGTGCTGTCACACAACCCAAATGTGAATGTGGGTTCCTGACGAACGTTGTAGAACCACCACCATCGACACAACAACTTGTTTGGTGTTCAGTGGCGTGCTGTCACACAACCCAAATGTGAATGTTGGTTCCTGACGAACGTTGTAGAACCACCACCATCGACACAACAACTGGTTTGGTGTTCAGTGGCGCGCTGTCACACAACCCAAATGTGAATGTGGGTTCCTGGCCGAACGTTGTAGAACCACCACCATCGACACAACAACTTGTTTGGTGTTCAGTGGCGTGCTGTCACACAACCCAAATGTGAATGTTGGTTCCTGACGAACGTTGTAGAACCACCACCATCGACACAACAACTGGTTTGGTGTTCAGTGGCGTGCTGTCACACAACCCAAATGTGAATGTGGGTTCCTGACGAACGTTGTAGAACCACCACCATCGACACAACAACTGGTTTGGTGTTTAGTGGTGTGCTGTCACACAACCCAAATGTGAATGTGGGTTCCTGACGAACGTTGTAGAACCACCACCATCGACACAACAACTGGTTTGGTGTTCAGTGGCGTGCTGTCACACAACCCAAATGTGAATGTGGGTTCCTGACGAACGTTGTAGAACCACCACCATCGACACAACAACTTGTTTGGTGTTCAGTGGCGTGCTGTCACACAACCCAAATGTGAATGTGGGTTCCTGACGAACGTTGTAGAACCACCACTATCGACACAACAACTGGTTTGGTGTTCAGTGGCGTGCTGGAGTCCGAGGAGCGAAACAGATGTCTCAGATTTTCACTAAGGTAGGACTTTGAAGATGCCTCCAGAATTCTTCCTGCTCCACTGGCGATGACTTAAATCTTCTTCACAGGTCTGGGTTTTTTAGGTTTCTTCGAAGAAGAGGGCCAATGCTCTTCAGATTTACGCCTGGAGTCCCGGTCCCCAAGATGCCGGGACCCAACCTTCCTATATACAGCAAACTTATCATCATTCAGATCCTGGCAAAGGCGTAAGGACGTAAGGGACGTATGTACACCCAAACCCGACCCAACCCGAAAGGATGGTAAGGCTAATACGATGTAGTGATATGAAATATATCGACATTGAACACAGAACCAATGACCAGTTACTAACTTGGTCAGGGTGGCAGGTCACTCTCCACTGGAGAGAACCGAAAGACCGAACCGAGCACGATCCTTAGAATGCGTGTCAAGTTGGTAATGGCGAATGAAGGCGTTCTGCCGGCTCCAAAGAGCGACAGAACAGATCTCTTCATTGAGCAGTGCCACTGTGTATTGCCAACAAAGCGGCATCTGCCCTACCCAGTCTGCCTTCAACACCTCGGGGGGAGGTAAACCTTATCATTGTAACCGAACAATTACGGAAACAAGCCAACGAGATAAAGTGCGCTTGCTAGCAGACTCCCCAGTCTTCCCGCCACCAAACAGCACACATGGGTACCCGTACGGATCCCTTTTGTTCGTTCGTTTGTGACAGTCACGGGTGAGCAATCGAAAGATTGGTCCCCGGTGCGGAAGGCTGGGTAAGGGGTGGAAGTGCGATATGAGCAGTCACGTGGAAAGCAATATCGCACTGAGAGTGGCAGGTATCCGGGAGGCGAATACGGACATGGTCAGTATAAAATACTGTCAGTGTCGGGTCAGTGGGAATCGCATGGATGTACCCGACCCTTCTACCAGAGTTCACCACAACAAGTAAAGTCATCTTCCACGTCAACAAGTGAAGTGAGAGAGACGATATACTTGAAAAATTAGGGCCAGACAGCCAATTGTGAATAAGTGGCAATTTTAAGGTGGGCTGTGTCGCGGCCGGAGGTGGTCGAACCCTGTTCATGCCAGCTACGGCAGCGATGTGCGAGAGGATGCTGCCTAGGCAGAGCACCATCGAACGAGGTGTGAAACGTGGAAATAGCCATGGAGTACCCGGGAATGGTGGAGGTCATAAGGCTCTCAACCAAAACGAGGTTATAGTAACTCCAATATCCGAACTAAATCCGCAGAATAGGGATTATGAAACCCCCCTATCTGCACACCAGCGCGCCCCACCTATCAACACACTGAACGGGTGTCGAATCCCAGCCAGAATTGTGTCTGCAACGGTTGCAGGAATACCGTGGGTTATACCCCACAGAGGCCAAGCCACCCAGTGAATCCTAGGATTCGGGTGTGGCACCCCGTTCAGAGTGAGAATGTCTGGCCGAAGAGGTAATTCGAATCCCGGCTGTACTGAGAGCGACGGTGTCTCCAGGGGTGGGAACCCTCGGAGAGACGCCTGACGTCTGTCCATCTGACTGCGTGAGGTTGACAATTCCGCCCAGTTTCGTAAGAGTGACCAACACTGATCGTGAGGTCCCCAGGCTGAACAGTTATTCCGAAACCACGATGAGCCAGTCGCCTAGGTACGGGTGACAACACCGGCACTGCGATCTGGCTATCTGAGCTGTAATAAACCTCAATTTGGTGAACACCCTTGGCACCGTAATGTAGCCTAAGGAGAGCACACGAAACTGGTAGCACGTCCCGTCAAACAAGAAACCGAAGGTAAATCTTGAAATCAGGGTGCAATGGAACAAGGAGGTACGCAACCTCGAGGTCGATTGACGTGCACCAATCCCCTGTCTCGGCAGATGAGATCACCGAGCGCGGTGTCTCCATCTTGAAGGACAGAACCTCTATGAACTTGTTCAGCTCTCAGATGAGAATGGGTCTGAACATTCCGTTCGTAATGGCAACGATGAAATAAATGGAGTCAAACCCCACATTTTCCTGACCATTGGAAACCACCACACTGGTTGCCTAGCCCAGTAGAGACTGGATCTCGGCACGGAGTATTGTCGCCGTCTCCCGGGAAGCCGACACTGGAGTGTGTCGCTCCGACCGGTGTATGCAGCAGAATATAGTAAACCCCAGCAGTCGGCAACTTAACGTTTGCCGATGCCTGGGCACCTGAGGAATTAACGAGAAGCTCAACAGACTTCCGTATTTCTTGAAACGGTCCCGGGCGTATAGGCCCATAACCGCCCTCATCATTTGGCTGGCACAGCTACAATGCAGTCCCTAGCCAGATGAGAGTTGACCCCCGTCAGATGCCGCCCAGAGTCGCCAACGAAAAAATACCGCCGGCACTCTCTCCCCTTTCCACCAGCTCCCTCAGCAGAGCTGAGAGATGCGCCGATGGAGCATACAGCGTTGAGCTGTGAAGGGGAAAGAACGGCAGACTTACGGGAGAGTGTGAGGCCTTGTCCCGGATGCCTTGCTGGAAGCAGGCTTCCCTCCGGGAGGCGAACTCCAACGGTTCGGGTATTCGACGTGGACAACACCTGAGGCAACACAGCCGCGATTCTATCTCGCACTTGCCTCAGGGACGAACGTACTCAGTGGTAAGTTCAAAGTAGCGAAATGAGCCGAAGCTCAAATCGACTTGTCCACTGTACGAGCCTGAACCCCGATTCCGAGGCACATGTGAGAAGCCTGACAATTCAAGGTTTCACAAGCACTCAGACAGACCTCGGAGCGTCGAGGTGACTGTCACAGCCGGCACACTCGATGGCATCGTGGTCAAGACGTCGATAGACATCAGGCCGAGACCTGAACTACCGGCGCCGGGAATCTGCACCCTACCAGTGCCGAAGCCTGGGTCGGTGCTACCCACGGGGTTCAGAGAATCTGCAGAGCCGAAGCTCAGCTGTTCTAGACCGAACCCCGATCCCGAGACACGTAGGAGTAGCCTGATAAATCAGGTTTCCCCAAGTACTCTCCAAAAGCGCACTAAGCATATAGTCAAACATAGCCTATAGCTCTATATAAATACCCATACATACACATGTATGTGTATATATATATATATACACAGATATATATATATATACGTAAGTGCTCGGGTCGGCGGTTCGAGTTCGAACCCCGATCCCAAAACACATGGGAGTAGCCTAACAATGCAGGGCTCCCCTGGTGTACACGGGTAGATCTCGGCGCGTCGAGGCGATCGGCAGTTCGTCACACTCAACGGCCTCTTGGCCAGGGCATCGATAGACATCAGGCCGAGACCTGAGCTAACAGCGCCGGGGATCTGCTCCGTACCGGGGCCGAAGCCCAGGTCGGTGCTAGTCCGATCTGCAGTCCCGAGACACAAGGGAGTAGCCTGGCAATGCAGGTTTCCCCTGGTGGACACAGGTAGACCTAGGAGCGCCGAGGTGATCGGCAGCTCAGTGGAACCCAGACCGGGGCGCCCGAGAGGAACCTGCCGATATACAGGTTTCCCGGGCAACCCCGACTGACCACTTGGCGCCGAGGTGTCCCCGAGCTGGTCGGCGCCTAGGTGACCGCCAGTCAGGGCACCAGGCAAAGACAGGGTGAAACCTGCATCGCCGGCGCCAGGCACCTGTGACGAACCTGAGCCCGAAGCCAGGTCGCCACAAGGTGCCGAAGGCGCCGAGGTGTCCCCGAGCTGGTCGGCGCCTAGGTGACCGCCAGTCAGGGCACCAGGCGAAGACAGGGTGAAACCTGCATCGCCGGCGCCAGGCGCCCTTGACGAACCTGAGCCCAAAGCTAAGTCGCCACAAGGGGCCGAAGGCACACCATCACCTGAGCCGAAGCCAGGATCAAGCTGCCTGGGAGGAGGCGCGTTCTCCGAGCCAGAGCTCGGGCCGCAGCCAACCCCCCCAGATGCGTCCGATCCACCCCCGACGACAGGCGTGCTGAGCTCATTGTGGAACCCAGACAGCACCGTGTCAATCGGGGATTTCACCACAGACGACACCTGGTTAACTTACCTTCGAGATCAACACTTTGCGAGCCGAGCCTCTGACGGAGCCCGGACATCTCGCTATCAATCATCGACTTGACATTATGTTAAAGAATATGTTGCTGCAATAGTGTAGCAAATTGAGTCATATTTAAGTCAGCAACATTGTTTGCGGGGGAACTATAAAGGGATTTCCTTAGAAACCTTTTATCAAATATTATCCCCCGCCTGAAGCAGATTAGTGAAAAAACATAAAATCTGCGTGTCGGAAAGAATGCGCGTGAGGCGCAGAAACCCAGACAAAAAAAAACACAACCTCAGCCTATGAGCCACGTTGTGTGTAAACGTATGAAATATGTATCATAATACAACATAATGTAACAGGAATATTGACGCAAGGGCGTTTATTATGAGCATACGTGATCGTCGTGAGCGTCCTCGGCTAAACACCGGAGGCACATCCTGTGGCGGTAGTGTGCACGGCACAACGCACAGGGCTTAAACTGCAACAAACAGAACCACGCCAGTGTTACTAGCAGGAACTGTGAAGCAGCAAACACATAAACACAAGTAATAGCAAGAATAACCCGCACGGGCGATATATAAATGTTACAAGCTACAGCCATTTAAATACTAAACATACAATGCAAAGCAGAAAAAAGGCTAGCCACCCCTGCGTGTACATACTAGTGATAGAGTAAAGTTGAGTGATACGAAACGAACACTATCAAAATTACTCAACAACGACTTACCACAAATTCGCTGAAAAGAAAGAGAATTTAGGCAAGCCTACCATATAATATGCAAACATAATATATGAACTCCCTACTACAAGCTACCAAGAACATATAGCAAGGAACCACGATCGTGCGGTCCGCCATTTTGCCTGCCACATGGCTGGAAAACAGAGAACCCACGGCAAAGTTACAACAAAAGATGAATGAAAATATCAACATGGCGTCAATCTAGCGCCCGTGATGCCATACTCTTATACACTCATCGTGATCGGTGGGAGAGCAAACTTCGAAACGAACACCACGCACGTCTATTCAACAGAACAACAGCATGAAAAGTGAGGTACGAGGTAGACGTCGAGAGTTACCTGCTCTTGGCTGTGTTGGTCCGGTGGGGCCCTGTAGGGGTGGTCTCACAAGACAAAACGAGTTGTTTTTTTTGTTTTGTAAATATTTTATTAAAAATATAGTTACAACTGTCGTAGGATTTAAAATGGACATTTTAATGCTTATATGTACCCCAAGGAGGACTTCTTCTGAAAAAGAATCTTCTTTACCCATGGTGATATTTGATAGCTAAAATTACAGCATGTCTGCACTGCAGTGCTACAAGAAAGAGAATGACAAAACAAAGGAGTCACATGATCAACCAGAGGGCATACAGTGGACTCTGTCAATACCGGCCTCTGTAAACACCGGCACTCTGTCTACATCGGCACAAAGTTTCAGTCCCGGCAGAAATGCACGTAATTATCATTTAGAAACATCTGTAAACATCGGCATCTGTCTATTCAGGATATCGGCATTGTTTTTCAGTCCCAACGAAAAAGTTGTTATGAAAACGAATCTGTAAAAACCGGCACATGAAAGACGGCGTAACCCTTTGATGAGATTAGGTCCAAATGATGTAACAACACAATTAGCTGTGACTCCGAGATTATTCAGAAGCGGGAAGTGTTAATCAGCATCTAGTTAATCAGTGAGTGGTGCGTGCAACACTTACCTAGAGTAATTAATACATGTAGTGGGCAGTGTGACTGTAAAACAAGCAAGTGTTTACATTTTGTTGATTCGCGGGTATTGACTCGAGATTATTCAGAAGCGGGGAAGTGCCAATCAGTTTCTTGTTAATTAGTGAGTGGCACGTGTCACTTACATAGAGGCTAATCGTTTGATGGCGGTATCGTTCAAAGCTCTGAACATCAACAATATCACTGTACTCTTGCCGAGTATTTTCACATTTGTAAGAAGCGATTTTATTGGATAAAGATTGGTTTCTTACGGCGGCTTTTCACTACAGTCTGCTTATAAGGGTCGGTGATTGGTCAAAATCAGACCGTGACCTAAGCAGCCAATCATATTATGGAAATGGATACCGTCAACGAAAACTTTTAGGCGAAGGTTTTGGGTAAAATAATTCTACATGTATTCTGAACATATTAAGCAAGACATCGCTACCTATCGTGTAAATTATGGAACTTATTGGGCATATCGTCCCTAGGTTATGGCCTAAGACAAAATGCTTCATGTATACATTTTGCATTAAGCATAGTGTCCGGGCGTCAAGACGGAGGCGGAGAAAGCCGAGATGTTACTCGCTGCCGAAGCATAAACAAGAATCGTTGTTTTCAATAACATTGCGAAAAATAGTTTATAATATTAATTCTGCCGATAATATATGATCAGTTGAAATTTAATAAGAGTTTTCAGACATTATTATTAGAATGAATCAACATGAATGTGCATTCAGACACTGCCTTGTTTCTTATTCAAACATCTTAATAATGCTGAACTTCCGTGTGCGCAGGCGTCATAAGCGAACCTAGCTAAACCGGCACTCTGTCAAAACCGGCATTTTTATTTGGTCCCGACTGATGCCGGTATTGACAGAGTACACTGTACTGCATGCTTCTCGGGCTACCAGGCTGTCCAGGAATGGGAGCAGTAGGGGTGTGTTCGGGCGAAAGGTTCAAGAGAGGGCCAAAACTTCATTTATAGTTCGTTTCCATTCTGCTGTCGACCATGAGAGAGAGAGTACAAGACGTGAGACAGGATAAGTTTAAAAATAGTTTACATTCAAATGATTGATAAAACCGGGTTAATGCATGGTTTCACAGTATGTGGGTAATCAACTCCTCAATGTGCTATGCTAATGCTTTCACAAGCGGTCTACCTAGCACAATTAAGGTGACAAAGGGAGTGGGTGTCTCTGTTGTTTCTGTGGTTGACCAACATGTCTACAACATAGAACACAGCTAACATTATCAAAGCTAATATCACTTGCCACACATCTAATCTGAATCCAACCAGGTAAGTTTTCATCCTACTGTCAAGGACATTTTACTGATGTTCTGGTGCTCACCTTCCTCTGGGTGCGAGAGCCGATCTGCTGCACATCACCATACTTGAGGTAGTCGGCTAGTGTTTTAATGACATGATCAGAGATTGATGCCAGCCGCTGGAGCTCCGGGTCTACCTCAATCAGGTACGCCAAGTTCTCTGCTCCTTCCACATTCTCCTCTAAAGTACGATCTTTCTTGCACATACGGACCAAAGTTGGAAGTGTCTGAAATTATAAGAAACATCTTGTCAAATTTCAAATATACATCAAGACCTACATTTGTCATGGCATTATCAAACTGTGACACAATCCTTAGATGACCTTCACCCTGACAAACCCTCATCAGCCATATGTGGGCAATGACTATACATTAACACCAGTGTACTACCAATAGAGAAATGAGTCCCTCATCACATTAGTAAAATGACATCCATCTGCATGAAGCACTAGGGTGTACCTTCAGTGTGATGATAGGGTTGCTGGCCTCAATAACGCTGCCCCGATACAAGTACGTCATACACTTGGCAGCCGCCATCTGCATCTCCGATGTTTTGTCTCTGGCCAGCAGGTTGATGAGAAGTCTGGGGATTGGGTCCCCATTGTAGGTGGCTGAAGGTAATAATTGATGATTTGTATCTGCATACATTACTGTCAAACTGAATCGCAGTGATGATAAATTTCTAAATGGTTTACAAAAGGAGGACTAGTTTGAACAAAAGATAAAGAATTCTAAGAAAACTGAGTGAAACATGAGTTTATTGACAAGTGGAGGCACTGACTGCATCCCTCACACACCTGAAGCAACAGCCTGTGACACAGCATCGTTCTGGTGACACAGAACAGCAAAACATTTCAGAGTTGGCATCTGGACCTGCAACACAAACATCCTTTCTTAGTTCCTGGGTCACTGTTACATCTCATAATACCTTAAACAAAAACAGTGGCCACTAAAATTAATCAAACCAAGGTGAAACAAAAGAAGTATATATGGACTTCCCATCTCCCCTGATAAAAAAATCCATAAACTTCTTATCAATATAGGAGTCGAGACAATATACACAGCCTAACAGCCTAATGCAAGATGTACCTTGTATATGTCTGAGCCGAGGAGAGGGGCCAAAGCTGCTATTGCTCCGTTTTTACACAGCATCTCCTGATGAACTGTACTCTGAAAACACAAGGGACATAACAACAGTTATGGAGGCAGAGGTAATGATGCCCGACATCAGAGGATGGAGAGTGAACCTTGGTGAGAGCTAATGGTTTACACTTATGTCACACATTGTGTGAGAGTATGGAAGGATGTGCCTTATAGGTGTAGACATTGACAGGGACATTAACTTGGAAGCATCAGTGTAATAAAGACTCCAGTTCGTACAGTAATCATGTATTCAGATGTTACTAGAGCACCCCCAAAAGATTACCTTGCAGCAGTTAGCAAAGATGGTGGTGATGCACTCCTGTGTACAGACAGACTTGGAGATGATGTTGATCAGGTGGGGAATTATGGTGGCATCCTGTTGAAATAAAACAGATACAAAGTTAACAAAACATACCAGAGCCTATACATCAACAATAAGACACCATAGGTCAATGCTACATACCCGACACCATAGGTCAACAGTACATACCAGACCCTATACATCAACAAGAAGACACCATAGGTCAATGCTACATTCCCGACATCATAGGTCAACAGTACATACCAGAGCCTATACATCAACAATAAGACACCATAGGTCAATGCTACATTCCCGACACCATAGGTCAACAGTACATATCAGAGCCTATACATCAACAAGAAGACACCATAGGTCAATGCTACATACCCGACACCATAGGTCAACACTACATACAAGATACTATATCCACTATAGGTCAACAAAACATACCAGACCCTATACATCAACAAGAAGACACCATAGGTCAATGATACATACCCGACACCATAGGTCAACAGTACATACAAGATACTATATACACTATAGGTCAACAAAACATACCAGACACTATAGGTCAACAAGAAGACACCATAGGTCAATGCTACATACCCGACACCATAGGTCAACAGTACATACAAGATACTATATACACTATAGGTCAACAAAACATACCAGACCCTATACATCAACAAGAAGACACCATAGGTCAATGCTACATACCCGACACCATAGGTCAACACTACATACAAGATACTATATCCACTATAGGTCAACAAAAAATACCAGACCCTATACATCAACAAGAAGACACCATAGGTCAATGATACATACCCGACACCATAGGTCAACAGTACATACAAGATACTATATACACTATAGGTCAACAAAACATACCAGACACTATAGGTCAACAAGAAGACACCATAGGTCAATGCTACATACCCGACACCATAGGTCAACAGTACATACAAGATACTATATACACTATAGGTCAACAAAACATACCAGACCCTATACATCAACAAGAAGACACCATAGGTCAATGCTACATACCCGACACTATAGGTCAACAAAACATACCAGACCCTATACATCAACAAGAAGACACCATAGGTCAATGCTACATACCCGACACCATAGGTCAACACTACATGCAAGATACTATATACACTATAGGTCAACAAAACATACCAGACCCTATACATCAACAAGAAGACACCATAGGTCAATGCTACATACCCGACACCATAGGTCAACAGTACATACAAGATACTATAGGTCAACAAAACATACCAGACCCTATACATCAACAAGAAGACACCATAGGTCAATGCTACATACCCGACACTATAGGTCAACAAAACATACCAGACCCTATACATCAACAAGAAGACACCATAGGTCAATGCTACATACCCGACACCATAGGTCAACACTACATACAAGATACTATATACACTATAGGTCAACAAAACATACCAGACCCTAAACATCAATAAGAAGACACCATAGGTCAATGCTACATACCCGACACTATAGGTCAACACTACATACCAGACACTATAGGTCAGCACTACATACCAGACACTATAGGTCAACACTACATACCAGACACTATAGGTCAACACTACATACCAGACACTCTAGGTATACACTACATACCAGACACTATAGGTCAACACTACATACCAGACACTATAGGTCAACACTACATAGAAGACACTATAGGTTAACACTACATACCAGACACTATAGGTCAACAAAACATACCAGACACTATAGGTCAACAATACATACTAGACACTATAGGTCAACACTAAATACCAGACACTATAGGTCAACACTACATACCAGACACTATAGGTCAACACTACATACCAGACACTATAGGTCAACACTACATACTATACACTATAGGTCAACACTACATACCAGACACTATAGGTCAACAATACATACCAGACACTATAGGTCAACACTACATACCAGACACTATAGGTCAACACTACATACCAGACACTATAGGTCAACACTACATACCAGACACTATAGGTCAACACTACATACTAGACACTATAGGTCAACACTACATACCAGACGCTATAGGTCAACACTACATACCAGACACAATAGGTCAACACTACATACTAGACGCTATAGGTCAACACTACATACCAGACACTATAAGTCAACACTACATACCAGACACTATAGGTCAACACTACATACCAGACACCATAGGTCAACACTACACACCAGACACCATAGGTCAACACTACATACCAGACACTATAGGTCAACACTACATACCAGACACTAAAGGTCAACACTACATACCAGACACCATAGGTCAACACTACACACCAGACACCATAGGTCAGTGAAACATACCATACACTAAAGACAGTATAGTGAAACACAACATACCAGACACTGTACTAGACACTGTAGGTCAGTAAATAACACCAGACAGACTCAACACAAAACAGCAAGTTGGACATGAGTTACTTGTGTTGTATCCCTGCAAATTTATCCTCCTGAGGGCACAAGCAGATCAGATTTTGGATTAAATCCTATCAACACTGATTGTAAACTTAGAACAAAGATTAGTCACAAATGGATTTGTGCTTGTTGTTTTCAAAACCATAGAGGCTATGATTGATGAAAAGTCTTGTTTCCACGTACCTGGTAGACTAGCTCTATGGCAGCTTTATTGCACACAAAAATTGTTCTCAAGCATCGAAGACAAGCCTCTACATACTTTAGATTCTGGTTGGACAAACCTGTAACAGAGAAAGCATGCTGATGGAAGTGACAAACTCACACAGGTCGGACCTGTAACCATGGTTACACAAAGTTAGTCACGGCAACTAGAAAGGTCGTCCAAGATGAGTGAAAATGAGATTCTAAGAGTGAGTGAGTGAGTGTGTTTAGTTTTATGCCGCACTCAGCAATATTCCAGCTATAAGGTGGCTGTCTGTAAATAATCAAGTCTGGACCAGACAATCCAGTGATCAACAGCATCAGCATCGATCTGCACGATTGGGAACCAATGACATGTGTCAACCAAGCCAGCAAGCCTGACCACCGGATCCCGTTAGTCGCTTCTTACGACAAGCATGGGTTACTGAAGGTTCATTCCAACCAGGACCTTCATGGGTCGAGATTCTAAGATGAGAGATTAACTAGTTGGATAAAACTTATGGTATTTCTGATGAAAATCTAGAGTGGCTCCCAAGTCAGTTAAAGATGTTAATATGACATGACAGACATGATAAACAGTATTGTATTTCTGCTACAACCTTTCAGCAAAACAGAGACACACCCAGCCTCCACCAAAGCTGAAATGTTCTCATCAGTGCCCTTTGCTAAACTCCCCAGCACTACTGCACACTCTGTACGGAGCTCAATTGGAGATGCTTCATTGATCATCCATTGCAGGAGCCTGCAACAGGAAACCATTTATAATCAAACCATGCATACCAACAAGTCTACTTGGTATAATACGAGGTGTAACAATGGGACTCATTAGTATGATACCAGGTGTAACAATAGACCCATTAGTATGATACCAGGTGGAACAACACTCATTAGTATAATACCAGGTGTAACAATAGACCCATTAGTATGATACCAGGTGTAACAGTAGACCCATTAGTATGATACCAGGTGTAACAATAGACCCATCAGTACGATACCAGGTGTAACAATAGACCCATTAGTATGATACCAGGTGGAACAACAACACTCATTAGTATAATACCAGGTGTGACAATAGACCCATTAGTATGATACCAGGTGTAACAATAGACCCATTAGTATGATACCAGGTGTAACAATAGACCCATCAGTACGATACCAGGTGTAACAATAGACCCATTAGTATGATACCAGGTGTAAAATCAACACTTATTAGTATGATACCAGGTGTAACAATAGACCCATTAGTATGATACCAGGTGTAACAATAGACCCATTAGTATGATACCAGGTGTAACAATAGACCCATTAGTATGATACCAGGTGTAACAATAGACCCATTAGTATGATACCCGGTGTAACAATGGACCCATTAGTATGATACCAGGTGTACGAATAGACCCATAAGGATCATACCAGGTGTAACAATGGACCCATTAGTATGATACCAGGTGTACCAACAAGACTAATTAGTATAACAGGTGTAGCAATAAGAAGAAATAATAAGCTACCATATATGCCAATAAGAATCATAAGAATAAACCATATGTACAACTAGCATTGATAGGTCTGCACATGTAGGCTCACCAGTTTCCACTGTTTCCTACTCACCTTGGTATAACTCCATGGCCGATGACATTTGATTTCTGTTTGTTGTTTCCAATAACTAGATTCTTGACATTGCTGAAAACATTGAGACATATTATTAATTATACATGTATATTTTGTTCATTTATTTACATCTCGTGCTAAGTATTGTAAGAATTCCATCAAGTACAACATATGTACTTTTGAGTGAAAATCTTCCTTTTACATTAACACATAGGTTACTGTGGTATATCATATATATGCCATATGTTAGAGTGAGTGAGTGAGTATGGTTTAACGCCACTTTTAGCAATATTCCAGCGGGGGACACCAGAAATAGGCCTCACACATTGTACCTATGTGGGTATGACCACTAGGCTACCCCGCCACCCCCCATATGTTAGAAAATGTTCTTATCAGCATGATGAAACAAATCAATAATGAATTGATTGTACACTTTGTTACTTCATGAGACATATTTTGTTAAAAATTAACTATAACTGTTGAAACAGAGTGAGTGAGATTAGCTACTTCATGAGACATATTTTGCTAAAAATTAGCTATAACTGTTGAAACAGAGTAAGTGAGTGAGATTAGTTACTTCATGTGACATATTTTGTTAAAAATTAACTATAACTGTTGAAACAGAGTAAGTAAGTGAGTTTAGTTACTTCATGAGACATATTTTGTTAAAAATTAACTATTACTGTTGAAACAGAGTAAGTAAGTGAGTTTAGTTTTACGCCGCACTCAGCAATATTCCAGCTATATGACAGTGCTGTTGAAACAGAATTGTAATCTGAGGCAGAAGACAAACACATCAAATGACACATACTTTACTGCATCGGTCCATCGATCGTGTTCCTCCGAGAATATTATCTCCATTGAACTTTTACTTCCATCCACTTCCTGAAACATCAAATATTAGAAATTGTAAATATCAATAATGTTTCAGTACACTTGTAAAATAATATTTATCCTTACTTTCTTTCACTTCCTGGTAATTTGAACACTGAATTCTACACAATTCTGTAGAACCAGAGTTTTGGTGGAGTTTATATCTTCCATTGAAAGGAAGAGGATTTCGATAGAAAACAAGCGTACATTACATTTCTGGTCAGATTTATTTGAAAATTATTGCTTATGACCTTTCATATTCTTATCAGACTGATTTGTGCTTTTGTTTACTGAAGTGGCCTTAGCCTGGAATCATGTGACAACCCAGTGAGATAATTTTGGCATAGTATGATCAGATTGTATCAGGCATAATAGAAATAAGGAGGCAATGATGTTTGGTCAAACCTGTGACAGTAAAGTCATCGATGTCTATACATTTTGTGTCTGATCAATGGTTATTCCAGAACAAGAATAACACCACCATTATTTAACATTTTGAAATACACACTACACAAAATGGTTTATACTGTGTGAACCATTATGAACACTTCTGTCTAACTGAAAGACTGTATAGCTCATCAGCTGTTGCTTAAAACATTTCTCCCAGAAACCAACTGACATCAGAAAAATGTTACCAGTCCAGGTAAATGATAACCAGACATAGGAAGCACTGAAAATTGAGATAAACCTGTAGAGGTTTTCAATTCTTTGAAGAGAGTCGTCCCTGGGGTACATATATGCATTTTCTGCGGCTGAAAATGTCATGTGACAGTTGTATCAATGTTTTAATAAAAAATTGTACAACACATAAAAAAGCCTTTTTATTTATTATACGGCCCCCACCACGTGGAGTTACCTCCCTGACACGCATGCGCAGCCAACCAGGTAAGCACCTAAGCCTGTATCATCATTCCTTCTGCTGAAAAAATCAGTGAACAGAATTGTGGGGAGGTGGGCGGCCCTACCCCAAGGACGACTCTCTTCAAAGAATTGGAAACCTCTAATTATTTTTCATAGAGATCGTCCTTGGGGTACATATATGCATTAACACAGACTCCCAAAGATCAGAGACCATAGAGGAGGGAATTCTGTCAAAGTACAAATATAAATAGCGACCACGTAAATACAAAAAGTTACTCACGCCATAACACTCACCTGTCACGTGTCCCCGAAGCTTCCGCGAGAGGCATTATGGGAGGTGACCCGACAGGGAGAAATCGTATTGAGGACCGACCTCAACATGTTACGCATGACAACACACTGTATAGAGTGTAAACAAACCCCGCCCACTAAGTGAAAACTCTATAGAGAGCAATTGAAAGTTGGCAAGAATCAACAGCGGATAAGTCAATTAAACAACAATTGAACACAGCGTCTCTATAAAACCAAATAACCAAGACTCACTCGGTCAGGGTGGCAGGACACTGTCCACCGGAGAGAACAGTACGGCTAAAGCGTGCCCAATCACGGGAAAGTGTATCCAGCTGATAGTGCCGTATGAAAGTGCTAGGCCGGCTGCAAATAGTGACAGAGCAAATCTCTTCGATGGGCAGTGCCGCTGCAAACGCTTTTGAAGTGGCAACTGCCCTGACCGAGTGACCCTTCAACCCCTCAGGGGGAGGCTTGCCCTTAGCCTGATATACAGCACAGATGACCGACACAAGCCAGCGAGAAAGTGTCTGTTTGCTAGCAGGAGCCCCAGCTTTCCCGCCCCCGTAACAGCAGAAGAGATGGGTACCCGTACAGATCCCTTGTGTTCGTTTGATATAGACCTTGAGGGTCTTACGGACGTCCAACGGGTGAGTGCTCGTTGCAGATGTCCCCGATGTGGAAGGCTGGGTTAGAGTAGGAAGTTCAATAGGAGCTGTAACATGGAAAGCGTGATCGATCTTCGGACGGTAACTATCCGGGAGGCGAATACTGACGTGATCTGGATGGAACACAATCAGCACCGGGCCTGCAGACATGACATGTAAATCACCAACCCTTCTCCCAGATGTCACCGCCACCAAAAAACAGCCTTCCATGTTAACAGCTGAATGGAAATAGCCAATAGACGTGAGGAAGTAGGACCGGACAGCCACGATTAACAAATCCCAAGGTGGGCTGGTACGCCTGAGAGCAGGTCGAACCCGATCCACACCAGCTAGGAAGCGCTGCATAAGAGGGTGCTGCCCCAGAAGAGCACCATCAACAGGGGTGTGAAAGGTGGAAATAGCGGTGGACTAGCCATGAATGGTCGAAGCCACCAAACCTTCTTCCAAACGAGACTGCAGAAACTCCAAAACTCGGACTAAATCCGCAGAAAAGGGATCTGCGCATAGTGGGCCCACCTATCCTCGTACTGAATGTTTGTTGAATCCTGCCTCGAATCCCGAATTGTGTCTGCAACTGCTGCAGGAAGTGTGCGTGCTTCAAGGCTAGACCTGACGGAGGCCAAGCCTCTATGAAAGAGAATAAGAATCTTAAACCCCTTTTCTCCAGAATGGTTCTTACATCAGTAACATGCAAGTCATCAATGTAAAATGATGATGTCAGTCACAACTGTACTGACTTCATTTGGGAACGTTTTGGAGAAATGTTTTGCTCCAAACCTGGGCCTATGATCAGGCCCTTACATAATGACTTGACATTGATAAATGTGTCTGAGTGAGTTGTCCACAATGAACCATGGCATGGTATCACAGAAGGCTAGCTCTATACAATAAAACCACGAGACATCAGGACAGGTACAAGCGGCCACACACGCAAAAGACAATATTTCTTCACAGCCCTGATCTGTATAATGTTTTAATGGTTCATTCTATTACATGTATGGTTGGAGACAAAATCAGCATGCATTAAACAACAGGCAGTGATTTCCATTTTGCATAAACATCCCGACCATTTTTGTTTGTAAGAATTTTTATCTAACCAGCACAGAAACAACTGTGTCCATTCTGCTGTGGGATTTGATGAGGGGGGTACTGAATCAAAGTATTCAAATTTGAAAATCACCGGAGACACTCCCATCCAAAAGAAAAGCAACCCTGGCATATGTAAAAGAGCTAGAACAGAGGGGGTTCACGAGTGCCTGCACCTTCATCTCAATGAAGCCATGAAAGCCTCAGGAGAAGATCATTCCATATTCCAAGGAAGGATTTTGCTGAGTTACCGAAGCATTGTTGGCAGATTTGGAAGAAAGTCCAGTGAAGGATCATTCCAAAACCAAGCATTCAGATGATGTCATAAACGTTGCTCCATTTCATTATAGACTATATGACAAATCAGGTGATCTTGTGGGTTAACGGAACTTTGCCCACAGGAACTTTGCCCACAAGGAACCTTCCCCATAGGAACTTTGCCCAGAACAATTTTTACAGGGGAGGAACTTTAACCACAATAATAATACAACATGATATAAACAACACATCCTGAGTAGGGTACTAAGGTGGGTGAATATTAAAATTTATATTGTGGGCAAAGTTCCTCCCCTGTAAAAATTGTTGTGGGCAAATTTCCTGTGGGCAAAGTTCCTGGATTCGATCTTCTTGTGGGCCAGGGTAACACATTAACATTGTTCTGATTAAGATACGGTTGTACAACTTGAGCAGCATCTGGTTTGGTGTTTTTTCTTGGGTTTTTATTTTTCTGGTTTGGTGTTATCCTGTTGATGTTGTAGACCAGTCTGCTGCATTCGACCTCATCGACCATGACATACTGTTTAAGAGCCTCCACTTCACGTATGGAGCATCAGACAGGGTCCTCGCTTGGTTCAGATCCTACGTGTGTGGTCTCACCCAACAAGTAGCAATAGGACCAGCTTTGTCGATTGACAAGTGTCTTGAATACGGTGTGCCACAAGGTTCAGTCCTTGGACCAGTTCTTTACTGCCTCTATTCCAAGCCTATGAGTGAAATATGCCGGGCACACGACCTTCCATACCATGTTTATGCAGATGACAAGCAGGTGTACAAAGTCGTCCATCGATCCACTGATTGGATTTCTGCCACCAAAACCCTGGAAGCATGTATGACTGACATCACCAACTGGACCAACTCCAATATGTTGAAGATCAACAAAGAAAAGACTGAAATGATGGTTTTCAATCCCAACAGTCATTCACAGGCTACTCAGGACATTGAACTGAAAGTTGGAACCAGCACAATCCAAGCTGCAGACTCTGTCAAAGATCTTGGAGTCCACTTCGAGAACACTCTCTCAATGGAAAAGCAGGTAAATGCCATCAGTAAATCCTGTTTCTACCAAATCAGGAACCTTGGAGCCATCAGACCATACATAACAGAGGACTGCTGAAAAATATTGGTGCAATCCCTTGTAAAATCTCGTCTGGACTACAGAAACGCCCTGCTGTGTGGACTGCCCCAGTCTGTCATGTCTCATCTTCAGAGAGTACAGAACAATGCGGCTCGACTGATAACAAGGTCCCTCAAGTAGCGAGACCACATCACTCCAATTCTGATGGACTTACATTGGTTGTGTGTGCATCTCCGATGTCAGCACAAGTTACTCACGTATGCATACAAGGCGCTGTATGGCACAGCTCTGTGTTACCTCCAGGAGCTCACAACCCCATACCGACCGACACAATCACTCCGGTCCCAAACAGCTTCACTCATCACAGTACCAAAAACAAGGGTGAGTTGGGTTTTACGCCACTTTTAGCAAAATTCCAGCAATATCACGGCAGGGGAAACCAGAAATGGGCTTCACACATTGTGCCCATGTGGGGAATCGAACCTGGGTCTTCAGCGTGACAAGCGGACACTTTAACCATAAGGCTACCCCACCAAAAACAGGAACAGTGAAATATGGTGACAGATGCTTAGCAAGTTAGCAGCAACTCTACCAGCCACAATCAGAAACTCTGATTCATACAACTGTTTCAAAAAGGGCGTCAAAACCCATCTGCATAAAAATGCTTATACCCCTCGGCAATAGACCCTCACCCTTGAACACTGTTAAGCGCCTTAGAGTGGTTTTATGTTAAGCCATATAGGGTGCTATACAAATTTCGCATATTATTATGATTATCTCTTATTATGATTATTCAAACACAACTGTTCAATTGCATTTTTCAACAATTTTAACACACTGTATCTCTACCACAAGATTACCAATGAAAATGTTCCAAGTCACCATAACTTTTGCTTCTGAGAATATTAATGTTAAACATATCAAAGGTATGTATATTGGAGCGATTGAACGAATAATTGGTTGATCTCACTTGCATCAGTGATCGTCAATATGCTCGGGAGACTAATCAATATTCATAAAAAATAAAGCATCAAATTAAACTTTAGAAAGTATGTTTTTATTGTTATGTTTGTTAAACAAGACATAAACAACTGACTCGTAAAACTGCATTGTAAACGTATGAGGGCGTGGAGTCATCCCCAAGATGACATCCTAACCTTGTCAGCTTGGTCCTGGGTTTAACCTCTTTGGTCATGTGGACAAGGGTCCGACTTCAGATCAGAAGGTCTGTGGTTCGAATCCCATTATGGGACATGGCCATTTTATAGTCACTACATAAACAACATACTTGCATACGTGTCTCAACATTAGTATCCTTGATTGTCTTCATAGAGGTATTAATCGGTGCCTCCTTCATTTGCACAATGTTATGATTGTGCTCCACTATTGCACACAAGAGTTTTGTTGAAGGGTTTATGATTACACTTGATTATTGATCATAATACACAATCATAATACATAACTTAAAATTTGAAAAATCAGTCTTTTTCTCACATATAGCTTTTTATTAATAGGTGGCTGAGGACATAGTTTTGGGGTGAGATAAATATGGTAATGTCATTCCACCAGTGAAATAAACTGGCCTATTTGGTCAACAGTGGGTTTCTCCATTCTATAGACAGGTTTCTCTTATTTCAAAATATTATTACAGTGCCTACAGGGAATTAGAATGTAGAGCTTTCTGATTTGGCACTGCTTTAGAAAAATCTTTCAATCGCAATCTTCTGTTTCTTAGTAGCTCAGATACAGTAAACAAAATGTTAGGACAAGATTTCCACAGCAAAACCTTAAACATATCAAATATAATACCATAGTTGTCAAATTTTGTGGAAAGCATAGCACCGTTACTGCTGACTCAGTGATAGTCCAGCATATAACTAGACGACATTGACTGCTGAGAGCTTGAATATAATAAGTCCTGGAACTTAAAAATGAACGCATTGTTATTCGTCTCGGCGTAGAATTGGAAATTCTATCTGTTTTTATTAAAACAGATACATAGAGAAGGCAGACCGTCATTCTTCTCCATCGGATAGTTTGTAAACAGCTCATTACTTTATCAAGGCCTTCCTGGGATCGATAGAGCTGCTCGCGGTTGTCAGGTTGTTGGTAGAAAATGAAATGTAGCAGGTCATTAAAGTTATTTTAAGCAAGGGAAAGACAGAACGACCGCCCACTGTACACATAATGGGTAGTTTTTTTAAATATCAGATAATATCTACCATGTTCGAAGGGATCATTTTCGATGTTGTCGCTCTGTCTTCTCTCTTGTTGATCCCTTTTGGAAGATCCAATTTGCGATTGTCGCAAACAAAAATAAAAGCAATATTGGTTTTTTCTTGCTTATAAAAATATGTTATTTCATAGCTTACATTATTTGCAATGAGTTATGAATAGGTAATAGGTTTTCTTTATCATTCTCAAATTGTAAACTTAATGTCGCTAAAACCCGCATTTGCGCTTATATCCGGTGCGGCATGGCTTCAAGATTTTGAAAATGTATGTTCTTTCGTTTTAGATCAAATATGAACCTTTTGTTTTTCTGTTTTAGAAATTATCACAAATATCCCATGCCAGAATGTTCTTTTTATTTTAACTGTAAACGTAGCATCGTTAACAGTACCAAGTGCACGATAAACATAACTTCTTGATTTTTGTGTGTAAGTTGTCTCGAACTTAAAAAAGTCGAAGGTATTGATGCTTCAAAGAGTGGCTTGTTCCCTGTAGGCCTACGTGTGCACTGAATGCCTATCGACCTTTGACTCCATTACATGTCTTTACAGTAGATATTTATCACATTTCAGCAGTGACAAGTTTGGAATCTTGCAAAACTTAAAATGAAAATTGCAGTGGAGGGCTGTTGCCATGGTGAACTTGACAAGATCTATGAAACCATCCAGCATCTTGAAAAAAAGAACAACATAACTGTTGATCTGCTTCTTATATGTGGGGACTTCCAGGCTGTTCGCAATAGGGCAGACCTTCCCTGTATGGCCGTTCCTCCAAAATATCAGCGACTCAATACCTTTTACAAGTAAGCAGATAGTATTATCATGATAAATGTTGGGTTTTTATCCTCTATGTATATGTTTTTCCAAGTACTCCATTGTGCTTGATTTGTTACAATGAGTGAGTTTAGTTTTAAGCCGCACTCAGCAATGTTTCAGCTATATGGCGGCGGTCTGTAATAATAGAGTCTGGATCAGACAATCCAGTGATCAACAGCATGAACCTCGATCTACGCAATTGGGATACGATGACATGTGTCAACCCAGTCAGCAAGCCTGACCACCCGATCCCAATAGTCGCCTCTTGCGACAAGCATGGGTTACTGCAGATCAATTCTAACTTGGACCTTCACAGGTGATTTGTTACAAACTGGGGTTGGGAAGAATGTGTGGAGACTCCATTAAGAATAAAGATTATTAGTAACCTGGGTTTGTAAGAGACAACAAGGTGTATTTGGATCAGTTGATCAGCAATAGACTTTCATTCATACTGTTACAGTACTTAGGTATAGAACATTCTCCTGTTAAGCATAGCGTATATATACTTCAAAAGCTATCATTTTAACCCAAAGTGCATGTAGCTCGTGTTCAACATAGATTGAAGTTTAGCACAACACTAGACAACATCGAGAATCATTGGTGAAAATTGACAAATATTGTTGAGGCGATCAGATCTGAACTGATGTTATCTGATGATTGGAAGTTTGGGAGCAAACAGTTTTGTGTAAAATGTGAGGATGGGGCTGCTTCTGTCTATTGTAGTTGTTTTGGAGACTTGAAGTGGCACAGGTAAAACTTTATGCCATGCCTACTTTGCAGGTACTATTCTGGAGAGAAGGTGGCCCCAGTCCTGACCATCTTCATTGGAGGTAACCACGAAGCATCAAACTACCTCCAGGAACTGCCGTGACGGGATGGGTGGCTCCAAACATTTACTACATGGGTGAGTTCTAGAAGCATATGTCTAGATACAGGAGATAGTAGCAGTAATCAGCACAATCAGAGTCACATGTCACTTTGATTTTGACCAACAAATGTTCATTCCTATGTACTGAGTCATACAATTAGGAGATGTTTTCTTCTATGTTACATTAAAATCCTCCCAGGGTATATGTTTTACTATTGCCAGTTGGTTTGTGGTGAGATGTCTCCTATGTGCTAGCCTATATACTCCAAGGCAGCTGTCAATGAACTGACCTTTTTCAATTTTCACTTATTTATATAACATGATTTGAGTGTATGGCAAGCAGACAGATAGATGTAATCCCGATAAACTTGGACAGATGACCAGATGCCAAAGTTCATTTGGACCTTATGGGATCAGGTCAGCAAACACCAACAGCAAGGGAAAACAGATCAAAGTGTCACAATATCATTGCTGTTGTTAGTACTGGGGCATAATGACACTGATGACTTGAAATTAAGTCCAGTTTGTGCGCTGAGTCAGTATTTGGAAGTGATAAGTCTGCAGACAGAAGTTTGACCAAATATTATCTAAGGGATATCTCTGTGGAGGATGTACCAGTTATGGCTAGATTGGATCAGTTGATGACTGTTCCTACTGCATCATGTATCACAGATGTACTCATTCTTGTACTACTTTACTCTGGGCAGGTAAGGATGCCTCACCTACAGTCTTGAGAGACTGACATGCTCTTGCTGATACACAGTATGATTTAACACTTCCACCAACAGCACTAGTCTTGCATTAAGCTCAGAGTGTAGCCACAGGCCACTGATCAGTGTGTGTAGTTCCCTATAGTCACAACAGATATTCTGTTGGATTGGTAGGGTCTCACCTTTACTTGCTTCAGCTGGAATTTCTGATCTTCTGAGGGTCATTACAAGCTACTGGGCAGAGTTTGTCAGTTATGTCTCATGTTGTCACATAGCATCACAATAAATAGTTTACAGGATTGCTGGGATCTTGCTGTTATTCACTACAGCTGGAACCTCTGATCTCTGAGCATCACCATGAGCTGCTGGTCAGATGTCTCGCTTCTATCACATAGCAACACAATGAATATTTTGTGGGGATGGTGGGTGCTTATTAGTATTTGCAGCAACCTTAAGTTCAATCTTCAAGACATGGATAGCCATTCAGGTACTTGAGCAGAATGCATAGTGTTGTAAGTTACCATGGTTACAGTAATGATAAGACAAGGGGTACAGATTTGGGGAGAATGCTCACTGAGCATAGTCTATTCCTGATGTAAATCCAGTGCTAGTTACCAAAACCAATAAGATGCAGATCCCACCTCGATATGCATTGTAGTCATGGTAATTTGTTGTGTCAGGATAATAAGTAATTACATGAATTTGAATATTCATGATATTAGTACATTTATTAGTGTTTCCCCCAGGATTATGAAAGGGCAGGGTAGACTCAGAGAAAAAAGGGCACTTTAAAATTCAAAAGGGCATTCAGCAAACAAAAAAGGCACAACAATTAAAGGTCACATAAACCCTAGGGGGTACAAATACATAAATCAGTAACTGGCATCGTTATAAATGAAACCCCGTCATTAAAACTACTCATTTCGACCTTTAATTGACTTAAATCGACCTTTTTGACAACAGTGCACAATTCTCACCCGCGAACGAAATTTCAACCAATCAGAGCGGCGCGCCTCTGTGACGTCATGTGAGGAATAGCTTTGAGAGCCGATGCAGAATTCATCTACATTTTAGGGGGTAAATTATCGTGTTTACAGGCTTGTATAAACCTGAAATCGTGACAATTGTTGTGGAAAATGAAAGCTATATGTTCTCACAATCTACTTTCATTTAATTTTGTCTCCTGCTTTGCCTAGTTTCCGAGTTACAACTTGTTTTCATAGACGATTCTGTCAAAATCGATTGGTGTCGTTAGGCCCTATTTGTATAATGACTGATCCAAATTGATCCCATTTCTGTGTTGTTTTACCTCTATATTTAATCATGTCATGTAAAAATCTGTTTGTATTCTCAAAACAGTGTCGGCCCATAAGTTTTCACATGCAATACAGCAATCAATACTCCCTCGTTGTAACCCGTGTTATTTGTCATCATTCACTTGATGGTCAGTTAATGAATTTATAACAGGTATAATTAGTGGTAACACACTTAGATTACCCGACAAAGGTTCCCATTTGGCATTTCTTGTGTCTGGAGTAAATATTCAACATTATAAACATCGATCAAAGGATTAACCGATAACACGCTGATTGATTAATTACTTTTATCTTACACAGCGGAATTGTCAAAAGGTAGTGTTTATGTATGTAGATTTACTAATCTATACTGAATACACTCTGTCGTGTCGGTGTCTGCGTAAAAACAACGCCCTTCTTTCAAAGGATTAACCGGCAATACATTGATTGATTGCCCCATTATTGGCTAACTAAATTACTGTTTTTAAAGAAAGGCGGACATTATGCAATTAGTTGCCAGGTGTGCTATCTTAGGTGACCAATGAGACTATACACCATAATACCTGAAAAGATTTATCACTTTTTCGTATATTAAACTGTTAAAAGACACATCATTTGGAACAGTTTTGTGGATATTGATGGATACATTCCTCGAACAAGGTAATGGCCTGATATTGTTCCTATAACTTTAATCTGTTTTAATTTTAATATTTGCATTTTGTTTTTATTCATTTGTCGTAGCATTCAACAGAATCATTGTTTTCGCCGTGAAGTGTAATGAGACAGACAACATGCACTAGGTGTGTGTGCTAATTATGATTCACATTGGCAAACTATAAAATGTCTAGATATTACAGTTCTGTTATAAATTCACTTATAAAGTATCAGTAGATCGTCTGCTTTTTATTTAGTTTCAAAATGCATACAAGTGTGATAATAAACTAATTAGGATTATAAGACCAAATATAAAGACGCACACTGACTAGTATCTACATACTGGTGAGTGGACATTAACCATGGGAATGTAGCAAGAAATTTATCGCCGCAGTATTGTGACTTCGACCCCCACCTCGCCTTCCGTGGAAGAAATCGTTATGTTATAAGTTGTGTCATGCAAAATCCGCTTGGTTATGATTCCAATACATATTTAACAACGAGTAGAAAGTAGTCTTGATTTTCTAACTTGATGAAAACAAACTATAATCTCATTAATTCTAACAGATTTTTTTTATTTTTAAAATGATGGCCTGTCGGGAACATCCGCCAGTCTGAGGATAAATGGTATTTAGGTTTGTTTTCACCGAAGTTATAAAATCAAAACTACTTTCTACTGGTAGTAAAATATGTATTTTATTGATAGCCAATAGGATTTTGCATGACATAGCGTATATCATAACAATTTCTCTCGTGGCAGCGCAGGTGGGTGTCAATATAATACTACTTACAATATTATTGTTACTTCACCACAACCTCACTTCCGAGGAAGAAATCGTTATGTTACAAGTTGTGTCATAGAAAATCTTTATGGTCATCAATCATATGCATATTTTACTACAACTAGTAAGTAGTTTTGATTCTTTAACTTCCGTGAAAGCCGATCTGAACACAAGTAAGATATCGCTTCAGGCTTCCACAACGCCGCCAAGACTCACAAACATAACCCATTTAGCACGAACCGCGGGTCCTGTGGAAATCTGTGCATGGGGACACCATCGCCCGACCCTAGGAGCAATTGACGACAAAGCAACGATTCGCATGTCGTCCGTTGATGTCGAGAAATCATCAAAATGATGAGCGTGCTACACATTTTCTATACAACTAACTGAAAATCGTTCCTCATATGACGTCACTGCAGTGCTCTGGCGACAGAGTTACGTAACCTGTCTGTGGTTTCGTTGGCGGGCGAGAGGGAAGCAGGCGACTTTTTGGACACTTTTAATCGCTCGGTATTAATTAACCACAAGTTTTTAAAGAATAAATTTGGTGTTCCGCATAAGACTAACCACAAATCTTTCATATGTAATGGTTAAAAGAGTAACAAAAAACAAAGTTTAGTGGTTCTTTAAGGGTTCAATAATTTACTGTGGCTGACATCATTTGGGTCTGTTTGGCATGCTTTGATGCAAGTTAATAAAATTATTCATTCATATTCGCTTCTTCTTTCGTGCCAAGAACTTGGCCACACACTTCCTCAAGTCAATGTCAGTAGAAGACTTAGCATTCATGCTGACCATAAGTTGCTTGGTGCAGTTATTTACTTTCAGCCTGTTCCTATGGTCTGTCACAATGAGTTTCACCCTGGAGAAGACTCTCTCAACCTCTGATGTCGAAAGGATCACAGTAGCATGGATACTCAGGAGCTTCACAATGTTTGGGTAGAGGTCTCCCAGTTGGGGCTTGAGGCTTGTCAGAGTCTTCGGGATACTGGATGGTGAACAGGTGTCAACTTCGTCAGCAAAGAGTTCCTTGACCTGACTCCACTCAAGCTGTGTTTTATCAACAGCCAGGCCAAAGTGCTCTGCCAGTTCTGTAATCGGCAAAACTTGAATAGTATGTCAATATATGAAAATGTGACATCCAACTTGTGTCCAAACCATGGATCCATTTCGTCCCTTTCATATTCCACTTAGTGCAAAGAGAAGAAGACATCATGGAGCTTGTTTCACCCTCCTCGCTTTGCATCCTCAATGTATTTTTAGCCAGGGGCGACCTTGTTTCCATTTGGTATCGAAGACAAGCTTGTGACCTGCATCTTTCTTCTTCTGAGTTGTTTAAGGAGCTGGACCTCTGGATGACATCCACTTGTCAATGTCATAGCAAACAAGTTCTGAATCTTCTACATCAGGTCTGAAATACACATACAAATCAGTTTATTTCCAGACAAAATTTCTTGTATTTTGTAATTTGGTAATAAGAAAACAGCCTTTGAATATTAAGAAAATAAGAATAGTAAAAATACCTTGTACTAATGAAAGTACTTTTTCACACACAGAAAAAAACAGTTCACACTTTTATTACATTTCAGTTGAGGATAAATTAGCGTAAAATATCAGATAAATATACACAAAAGTTTGGAACAATTATTTTTAAGTTTGAAAATCTTTAAGACTAGATATGGAGACAGATAAAAATTGTCTTTGTTCATTGCAGACACCTTATCCACCACAAAATCTACTAACTTAAAATTAAGTATATATAGAAAAATTAATTTAGTATTTCTACCGATATTTTAGAATATGAAAAACTACATGTATGCAGTGCAAAAAATAAACTTAGATAATGCTCAGAAATAGACATGTTTGATGTGGCTTCAATTCCTGTGTCTATTTCAGGTGGAATAATTACTTGCACTAATTCGTACATTTACAAAGAGTAAATAAAATTTCAACAGATATACCCAGTGCAAATATTAACTATAGCAAACAAGAGGGTTTTGTGTCTATCTAGAAAATCGAAATGAGAAATACATGCTTCCGAAAGATTTCTTTCAGAGCCAGCAGGTCGACTGAACTAGGAGAAATTAAAAGTAAAAACAACCATATTAGAATCTATTCACAATCGTAATATTAGAGAGGATAACAATCACCGAAAGTGTGTTTTAAATACTTGAGACAAGCATTGAAAGGAAAAAGAAAAAGAAAAACTTCGAATAAACTGAAGTGATCATGTCCGATATGGCTTCCCTTTGTTTCATTCGCTTTTATTTTCTTCTCACAAAAGACTATAAAATAAGATATGGACGTAAAGTATTTACAGCAAAGATTCTTAAACATAACAGAGACGGAATGGGCATGTTTTATTAGCTACAAAGAGATCACCTGAACCTAGATTATTGCTGGAAATGATTTCTAATTTTGCCGCTATCGGTTCAAAATGGCGAAGTCATTGTCAAGTCGCACTCTGTTTGGCACGAAGAAATCCACGAAGTCGATCTACACTTCCTTGCTTCAGCCTTCACAGCTTCTTCTCTTTTCCTCTTTGTTCTTTCTTTGGTTGGCATTGTGAATCAGAATGAAAACGAACAAAGCCGAAATCGCCATGACTTAAATAGGTAGTTTTATTGCACAACAAAAACATCCGGGAATGGAGCTACTCTAAGGACAGATAATGCGGTGATTCAAAAGGGCACAGCGCTAAATGAAAAGGGCAGGGCGCTAAATAAAAAGGGCAGGGCGCTGAATAAGAAGGGCAGGGCGCTGCGCCCTGCCAAATGTGCCTGGGGGAAACACTATTTATCTTGACCTCTCCATTCCCTGTCTGGATATAAAGCTTCATGCTCATGAGTGAGTTTAGTTTTATGTCGCACTCAGCAATATTCCAGCAATATGGCGGACATGCTCATGAGGACAGATAACTCTAATTGGTAACCAAGGACAACAGACTCCCAGGATGTAAATTAACACATTTCTGGATCTGTGTTATGTGATCAGTGAGAAGGGGAACATTGTGTTTCAGGAAATATATTCAAGTATCTTCAAAATCCATGTTCTTGTACTGTCAGAATAAGTATTTGAATTGGTTACTAATTTGAAAATGATGCAAAGATGGATCTAGTTATAGTGTGAATATCCTGAAAATATTGATGTCAACTTATGTTTGTCACTTAACACCAACACTACCTGAAAATCTGCTTCATGCTTGTGTAATAACATGTGATTCCAGGTTACGGAGGTATCGTCCAGGTTGGAGGTGTTAGAATCGGTGGACTGTCAGGGATCTATAAAGGAAAGGACTTTCATAGAGGTGAGATATCGTCTCAGTTATACAGTATCAGGACGCACAAGGTGTGCAACAAAACTGTTTTCACAGCAAGGCTGTTTACACGTTAAATGATGTAAATTAACAGCCAGTGATATGTGGACTTTCGCTATGGCAACAAAGGTCTTTGAACAAATGTAATGGAGATGTTATACAGGTATGTTACAAGTCTGTACTAGGACCAGTAAAGTGATGTTTAACCCCATCAGGGAGTTTATAATGAGATGTAATAGTAGTTACATAACAATGAGATACCACTGTCTCTGAATATTTAGGATGATGCACAGTTTGTCGAATTAGTCGTATATCTTCTGGTATATAGCAGCATGGACAACTCGATTACAGTGGCAATAGATTCCCAGGCTCCATATGAGGGGCCCGGTTTGGAATGTTCTAGATCAGTTGAGAATAGTACTGTTTCAGTGACACAAAAAATGTTATTTTAGTGCTCTGAAGGGAGAAATCAAGGAGGATTTAAGATTGTGTCCCTTTGTTTTCCCATACACCCACTAAGGGAGGATCGCTATATGGCTGGATGCCAATGCCATGTTAACAGTTAACTCACTCACTAATGGAGGCCACCCATCACAAGCTGATGTACCTCACAGCAACACAAGGTTATTCTTCATTGTCTCCCTGACAGGAAGATTAAGCTATGTTTACTAAACAATGATATGACACTAATTTTTCCTTATCCTGACTCATGCTCTTTTGCTTGTCCCCTTCCTCTTGCGAACATAGTGGAACACTTGTATCTCCTTAATTGAAGCTCCCTTCAATGTAAAATCACTAATTGGTACTCACCCAAGAGTTGCCTCCCCTGTCGCAAGCGCGGGAACAGGTGTCGCCACCCTCTGGCCTCATGCTTCACTCTCTCCTTCTTCGCCCAGTGAGCAGGATGTGAGAACGCCTGTGTCTCCTTACACACTATATCCTTTGGTTTTCTTAGTTAGTTACCTCTTATAGTTTACTATAAAGGTATAGCTAGCATCCTTCATTAATTTGCATTGATAATTAATCGTATTTCTACTGTTTATTCACGTGAGTTTGTGATTGTTCAGCTAGTATTACGTTGATGAAAAACTGTACTATTTGTAGATTACGCTTTTCGCGCTGCGGATCCGCATGTAGTATGCCCTAGTTGTACTACTTTGTGCGTTTGATTCACGCTTGCAGTTACTGCATTAATTTAACCAATTCTGCCTTTAATAAATACCATCTTTGCGCCTTGAGACGTGTTGCAGATAGGTCACGCAAACTAGTTGTAGACATGGCCGATACATCGATTTCCCATCCAGTCAGCTGCTGTCGAAGCGATCCCTCCCGTCTGGTGTTCTGCTTGAGACCCCATTGAAGAGGGACGGGGATGCAGTCCGTCACCTCTAAGAAGCGACCGCCTCCCCAGACATCCCGCCATCGCAGATAAAGTCCAAGAGGGCCTCAACGCTCTTCTCAACGCAGACTTCGTAACCCCAGGGCAGCGCCATCCTCCAAAGGGAAATCTCACTTAAGTCATCGAGAACTTTCAGCAGAGATCGCTCCAGCAGCAGAATTGGGCCTCTACGATGATCAACCAATCATCATACCCGACATACGCCACAAGAAGCGACCAGTGACAGCGACAGCGACTTCAGCAGAGATCACCATGCAGCCTGATGCCTCTACACTGATGTCAGACGAGGGCCCCATCGCTATCAGAGGGGCCCCACTACTATCAGCGAGAGAGGGCACCATCTACTACGCCGCAGATCATGATCATGATGGAAGGCCACTACAGACTGGAGAAGCAGCCATCCCAGGGTCCGAGCCTCCAACGTAGACAGCACCCCAGAGGCACCCCCAGTCAACGTAGCAGCCACGACGATGCCGCCTTCGCGAAGGAAGTCACAGACCACCTCCACGAAGGACCCAGATCATCACCCTCTTCGACGTCATACTCAGATACGGAATCTGATCATCAGACCTCACGGAAGCCTTCGCGAAGGTCATATCACCGTTCCCCAGGACCGGACGCAGAGGAAGCTTCGCGAAGGCGTTCGCGAAGGACACCTGATCCCAGATCGTCATCATCATCTAAAAGGACATCGAGGGTCTACACAAGAGCTTCGCGAAGCTACCAACGGTCCCCTCATAGGTCGCCAAGAAGATCAACCTATCGATGTAGATCACCAAGACGATCGCCTCGCCGATCACCACGCCGATCTCCACGTACATCACCACGTTGATCACCTCACAGGTCTGCACATAAGCCTACAACTAGATCTCCACAAGCGTCAAACGATATAGAGATAGAGCCACACAGTCCTACATCAGAAGAGCAACAACCTCTCATTTATGATGATGGAATGGAAGATGATGGAGGAATTATTTTCTCAGATGCAGAGATAAGATATTGGATGGTCAATAATCTAGATCTCTCATCACCTTCCAAGAGTGGCAATTCGGCGCAGACTTATCTGATGAAAGAAGACGATGCAGATGCTATTACACTACCCCAATCGACCGATTAGCGGCGGTACCACAGAACCTAGATACAGCATTCAACAAAGCCACGAAGGTTCAAACACCACATCTGCCAAACTTTCACGCCAAGAAGTTCTCCACGCATAATATGGACCCCTTCTTCAAGGCGCAAGACATCGATGAGAACTACAAGCTGATCTCCGATGCCAAGAACAAGTCCTACAAGATTGATGACCGAAAATTGGTTCAGATAGAAACCATGACGAGGCGTATGTTCTTTGGTCTAAATAGATCTAGAACAATAAATGAGACACTTATCACCAGATTTCGTGAACACCTACCTCTGAAGATGATAGAATGATTTACTCGGCCCTACTGATGCAAAAGAAGGACCAGCAGTTCTTAACAGATCATCTCACGCCTGTCTCAGCAGCACTGACCTTAGCTCGTCGTCAAGGCCTCCTCGCTTCCTGCAACTGGGGTGAGAACTTTACAGCTCCACTATATACAGCCCGTGGTCTTCCCCATCCATCTTTGACGGAGGAATAGACAAAGTCTCCAAGGAAGTCACCAAGGATTCCAGAGAAGTCCTGATGATTAAATCGATGGACACGCTAGCCAGTGTCATTCGACAGACTTCACAAAGATACTCAGGAGATCTAAATTCACGGGCCTACAAAGAGCAAGAGACAGGAAGATAGCCAGTTCCAGGGGAAGAGATTCTTTTCAAGCCCATATGGCAACTATAGAGGAGGGTCAGGAAGAGGCAGGACACCCAGAGGTTCCCGCAACTATAAACGCTGAAAGACAGGTTCGAACGACTGGAGTCTTCCACCCCAGCCGCTCCAGTACAACCGCCACAAGTGGGTGGACGCCTCCAACTACACTGGGAAAACTGGGGAATACTTCAAGACACCTATGTCTCCAACATTCTTCAACGCGGATTTCGTATCCCACTACAGGCCAAGCCTCCACTAACAGTCAACCCTCACAAGTTCGAGGTACAGGCACAGCAACTACTAAAGTTAAGAGAGGCTGTTACATTACTCCTAACCAAGCAGGCCATAGAAGTAATAGATCAAGGAAACATCGAACCAGGTTTCTACTCCCCAGTTTTCCTAGTACCCAAGAAAAACTCCAAGGAGAAATACAGACTCATTTACAACATGAGCTTCTTCAACAAGACTTATCTACGCAGACCACCGAAATTCCACATGATACATCTACGGCAGTTACAGCACATGATTCGTCCCATGGACTACATGGGCAGTATAGATCTACAAGATGCCTATCTGCACATCCCTATACATCCCGAATCCAGGAAATACCTACGGTTTACTCTAGACGGGTTACATTACCAGTGGAAAGTACTCCCATTCGGAATAACATCAGCCCCATGGTTATTCACGAGGATAACGAAACCGATTGTCACCTATCTACATCGTCAAGGGCTACGCAGTGCGTTCTTCCTCGACGACGGGATACAAGTAGATCAAGATCCACAGCATCTCAAACTACAGTTAAACTACATCATAAAGCTACTAACACAGCTGGGATGGTTAGTAAACTTACACAAGTCGGACCTAGTACCATCGCAAGATCTACAATTCCTAGGCATTCGATTTATCACCAATCTCAACCGTATAGTCGTACCAGAAGACCGTTGGCTCAAGATCCAACAGATCATTCCTCCAGCCCTACTCTCTCCGCTACCACTTCGAGTTTACTAGGTCTTCTAACATCAGCCCAAGACTTGACAGTCATAGGCAGATTACAGTTACGTCCCTTACAGGTCTTCATCAACACACATCTCGACGACCTACAACCATTCAGTCTACCGGAACATCTCAGACCTCATCTACTATGGTGGACCAAGAAATCGAATGTCTGCGAAGGGATCTGTTTAGCAGAGCAGGAATTCAAAACCCATCTATATGTAGACGCGTCGCTCCAAGGTTGGGGAGCTCATCTCACCAACCAGACGGCATCAGGGTTATGGAATCAGCTAGAAAGCAAGCTCCACATAAACTCATTAGAGATGAAAGCTGTAATCAACGCCATAAGACATTGGAGCAACATTCTACAGAATGCGCACCTGATGATACATACCGACAACTCGACAGTGGCGTTCTATGTGAACAGGCAAGGCTCAACGAGATCGCCGAACCTTTCAACTGTTCGAATTAATCCAAGATCTAAATCTACATGTCAAAGCATGCCACATTCCCGGAGCCAGGAATATACTAGCAGACGCACTCTCTCTGCCACATCTACCGTCGCCGACAGAATGGATGCTCAATACAGAGATATTTGCACAGATAATCAAGCAAATAGGAGCGCCGCTAGTAGATCTATTCGCCACAAGATTCAACAATCAACTACCGACATTCGTGTCACCAGTTCCAGACCCACAAGCATGGGCAACGGACGCTCTAAGCATATCATGGGAAGGCCTCAATGCGTACGCGTTTCTGCCCCCAGCAATAATACCTCAAGTATTACAGAAAATCAGCCAAACACAGAGCCTACAACTCATTTTGGTCGCGCCCTACTGGCCGGCCAGAACGTGGTTTCCCGCTCTAATCCAAGAAATCGGTCAACCGGCACTAGAGCTACCCAAGCTCAAAGCTGTTAATACATCCACACACCAAACAGGTGCACAGAAACCCAGAAGTATTCAAACTTCACGTATGGACTGTATTAAAATGTGTTTAAAACAAGAGAGGATATTCTACCAGGGCGGCAAAAGCGGTCACGCTTGCCTTCTACGATACTCAACGCGTGGCTTGTACGGACGACAAGTGGCACAGTTTCAAAATTATGCAGCAAACAAGGGTTTTACAGCAAGAGATGCTACGCATCCTCAAGTGGCAGACTATTTGTGTTACTTACGCCAAAACAAACATTTAAAAGGCTCGACATTGTCAACATATCTTGCCGCGCTTAGTTCTGTGATTTCTATGAGAACGGGTGTTAAATTGACAAAAACACCAGAGTTACTGGCCTTACTAAGTGCTTTCAGATTGGAGGACCAAAGCGGAAGTTCCACGCCCCAGCTTGGGATCTGAATGTAGTGCTACAACACCTCACAAGTGAGGATTATGAACCATTGGAATCGACAACCTTTGAATTTCTCTCACAGAAAACAATTTTCCTGTTATCGCTAGCCACGGCAGCCAGAATATCTGAAATTCACACGCCAGATTATGAGAGGATACAGTTTGATGACAATCAAAACACAGCGCACCTGGGATTAAGATGGGATTTCATCGCCAAAAATCAACTACCAGGACAACCAGACAGGTTATTTCACGTCCCTGCGCCTATCCTCGATTCTCGGATCTCAAGATACACTGGACTTATCTCTATGCCCAGTACGAGCTCTCAAAATCTATTTACGTCGTTTCCAAAACAAGGCGAAGATCGCTCAGAAGATTGTTCATCCCGTTATCGCCTACTAATCAGACAGAAGTCTCTCGCACCACCATATCTATATGGATAAGAACTGTCATTCTACCTACAAGGCAGCAGGACTGGACCCTCCAACAGCATCAAATCCACATGAAATCAGGGCATTGGCCTCCACCCTCGCCCTTCACGGTAACTGTTCATTGAATACAATTATGGAAGGATGCTTCTGGAAATCTAACATGGTGTTTGCTAATCACTATCTGAGAGATATCACCACCGAGGGCGCCTCTGGCATTCACCATTTTCGTCCTTTGGTCCTCGCTCAGCAACTGACAGTCCCTCGTGGTTAATATTCACCCACACGAGATTATTATGTATATTATACATACATTATTTAGCTTATAACTCCACGGAGTTCTAGGGCTATGTATATATTTAGCTTAGGTTATTCAACCTTAAGCTCATACGGAGTTTTATGTTCAGTTGTACAGCTTCTCTATCAGAGTAGCTTATTATATCTATAATTTGGTATATCAGTCTATCAGTAATGTTATACCCCAGTTATGGTATATATAACCTATGGCTTATTATAAAGGAAATATCCTAAGTCAATGCCTTTATGAAGTTCCCGCAGGGGTTATTACAGTATAAGTTATTTAAATCACTAATTATTAATCCAAAGTATTCTGTTTATGCCCACCACCACTCCGGTGGATTCTACAAGCAAAAGAGCATGAGTCAGGATAAGGAAAAATATGTAATTTTTGAGTAAAATTGATATTTTATACTTATCCTGACTCATGAGGTTAGCCCTCCCATCCTCCCCACATAACACTTTGGATTTCCCTGTAAATTCAAGTGTTGGGCTCGCAAAATCAGGAGAGAGTGAAGCATGAGGCCAGAGGGTGGCGACACCTGTTCCTGCCATTGCTGTAGGGGAGGCAACTCTTGGGTGAGTACCAATTAGTGATTTTACATTGAAGGGAGCTTCAATTAAGGAGATACAAGTGTTCCACTATGTTCGCAAGAGGAAGGGGACAAGCAAAAGAGCATGAGTCAGGATAAGTATAAAATATCAATTTTACTCAAAAAATTACATATTTGTTTTTAACTTGACCCTGCAAGAAAATTGGGAATATAGTTGAATCATAGTGATGGGTTTAGGTTTGCCATAATCAAATATGCATTATTTTTCCTTATCCTGACTCATGCTCTTTTGCTTGTCTTTTTCTTCTTGCGAACATAGTGGAACACTTGTATCTCCTTAATTGAAGCTCCCTTCAATGTAAAATCACTAATTAGTACTCACCAAGAGTTGCCTCCCTTTGCCCCTGCGCGGGAAAGGCGGCGCCACCTTCTGGCCTCATGCTTCACTCTCTCCTTCTTCGCCCAGTGAGCAGGATGTGAGAGCGCCTGTGTCTCCTTACACACTATATCCTTTGGTTATTCTTAGTTAGTTACCTCCTATAGGTTACTATAGAGGTATAGCTAGTATCCTTCATTAATATGTATTGATAATTACTCGTATTTCTACTGTTTATTCACGGGAGTTCGTGATTGTTCAGCTAGTTTTACGTTGATGAAAATCTGTACTATTTGTAGATTACGTTTTTCTGCTGCTGACCCGCATGTAATATGCCCTAGTTGTTCTACGCCTTGTGCGTTTGATTCACGTTGCAGTTACTGCATTAATCTATCTAATTCTGCTTTTAATAAATATCATCTTTGCGACTTGAGACGTGCAGCAGATAGGTCACGCAAACAAGGGTTAGACATGGCCGATACATCGGAACCCCTAGCCAGTCAGCTGCTGTTGGTCGACCCCCTCCCGTCTGGTGTTCCGCTAGAGTTTCCCTCGGAGAGGAGGGGCGTGGGATGCAGTCCGCCGCCTCCAAGAAGCGTCCTGCTTTCCCAGACATCCCATCATCGCAGCCAAAGTCTAAGAGGGCCTCGACGTCTACTCAACGCAGACTCCGTACCCCCAGGGCAGCGTCTACCTCCAAGGGAAAGTCTACGAAGTCGTCAAGAACCTTCTCAGCCTAGATCGTTCCAGCCGCTGAACTGGGCCTCTACGATGATCAGCCGATCATCATCCCCGACCTACGCCACAAGAAACGTTCACCTCACAGATCTCCGCGAAGGTCAACCCATAGACGCAGATCGTCAGGACGTTCACCAAGACGATCCCTGCGCCATTCTCCATGCTGATCACCTCGCCGTTCACCGCGCCGATCTCCTCGTACATCACCACGTCGATCTCCTCGCAGGTCACCACACAAGTCTTCACAGAAGTCCACAGTCAGGTCTCCCCTAACGTCACCCGGTACAGTGGTAGAAGCACACAGTCCACCATCTGAAGAGCATCAACCTCTCATCAGCGATCCTGGGGTAGAAGATGATGGAGGCATCATTTTCTCAGACGCTGAGATACGATATTGGATGGTAAACAACCTAGACCTTTCTTCACCTTCCAAGAGTGGTAACTCGGCGCATACTTACCTGATGAAGGAGGACGATGCAGACGCCGTCACCTTACCTCCGATCGACCCGATTGCTGCGGTGCCACAGAATCTGGACACAGCCTTCCATAAAGCCACGAAAGTTCAGACGCCACACCTACCGAACTTTCACGCTAAGAAGTTTTCAACTCATAACATGGACCCCTTCCTCAAGGCACAAGACATCGATGACAATTACAAGATGATCAGCGATGTCAAGAATAAGAACTACAAGATTGACGATCGCAAGCTGGTGCAGATAGAAACCATGACGAGACGCATGTTCTTTGGCCTTAATAGATCTAGAACGATCAATGAGACTCTTATCACCAGATTTCATGACACGACTTCTGAAGATGATAGGATGATATACTCGGCCCTACTGATGCAAAAGAAGGACCAGCAGTTCCTAACAGATCATCTCACATCAGTCTCAGCAGCGCTAACCTTAGCTCGTCGTCAAGGCCTCCTCGCTTCCTGCAGCTGGGGTGAGCAGTTTACAGCTCCACTCTATACAGCCCCGTGGTCCTCCCCATCCATCTTTGACGGAGGAATAGAGAAAATCTCCAAGGAAGTCACTAAGGATTCTAGAGAAGTCCTTATGATTAAGTCGATGGACACGCTAGCAAGCGTCATCAGGCAGACTTCACAAAGATATTCAGGGAAATCTAAATTCACTGGATTACAGAGAGCACGGGATAGGAAGATGGCCAGCTCCAGGGGAAAGATTCTTTTAAATTAAGCCCATATGGCAACTACAGAGGAGGATCAGGAAGAGGCAGGGCACCCAGAGGTTCCCGCAACTATAAACGTTGAAAGACAGGTTCGGAACGACTGGAGTCTTCCACCCCCAGCCGTTCCAGTACAACCGTCACAAGTGGGTGGACGCCTTCAACTACACTGGGAGAACTGGGGAATGTTGCAAGACCCTTATGTCTCCAACATTCCTCAACACGGATATCGTATCCAACTACAGGCCACGCCTCCGCTGACAGTCAACCCTCACAAGTTCGACTTCCAGGCACAACAACTACCAAAGTTAAGAGAGGCTGTTACATCGCTCTTAACCAAGCAGGCCATAGAAGTACTAGATCAAGTAAACGTCGAACCAGGCTTCTACTCCCCAGTTTTCCTAGTACCCAAGAAAAACTCCAAGGAGAAATACAGACTCATTTACAACATGAGCATATTCAACAGAGATTATCTACGCAAACCGCCAACGTTTCGCATGATACATCTACCTCAGTTACGGCAGTTGATTCGTCCCATGGATTACATGGCCAGTATAGATCTGCAAGACGCATATCTACACATCCCGATACATCCCGAATCCAGGAAATACCTACGATTTACACTAGACGGGCTGCATTACCAATGGAAAGTACTCCCATTCGGAATATCATCAGCCCCCTGGCTATTCACGAGGATAACGAAACCTATCGTCACCTATCTACATCGTCTAGGGCTACGCAGTGCGTTCTACCTCGACGACGGGATACAAGTAGATCAAGATCCACAGCGTCTCAAACTACAGTTAAACTACATCATAAAGCTACTAACACAGCTAGGATCGTAAGTAAACTTACTCAAGTCGGACCTAGTACCATCGCAAGATCTGCAATTTCTAGGCATTCGATTTATCACGACTCTCAACCGTATTGTCGTACCAGAAGACCGATGGCTCAAGATCCAACAGACCATTCCTCTAGTCCTACTCTCTCCGTTACCACTACGACATTGGCAGAGCCTGTTGGGTCTCCTCACGTCAGCCCAAGACATGACAGTCAGAGGCAGAATACAGTTACGTCTGTTACAGGTCTTCATCAATGCACATCTCAACAACCTACAACCATTCAGTCTACCGAAACACCTCAGACCTCATCTACTATGGTGGACCAGGAGGTCGAATGTCTGTGAAGGTATTTGTTTAACAGAGCCGGAATTCAAAACCCATCTATATGTAGACGCGTCGCTCCAGGGTTGGGGAGCTCATCTCGCCAACCGGACGGCTTCAGGGTTATGGAATCAGCAAGAAAGCAAGCTCCATATAAACATGTTAGAGATGAAAGCGGTAATCAACGCCATACTTCATTGGAGCACCATTCTACAAAATGCGCATCTGATGATTCATACCGACAACTCGACAGTGGCGTTTTATGTGAACAAACAAGGCTCAACGAGATCACTGAACCTATTGACTTTAAGCTTTCAACTGTTCGATCTAATCGACGATCTCAACTTACATGTCAGAGCATGTCACATTCCCGGAGCCAAGAATGTACTAGCAGACGCACTCTCTCGGCCACATCTACCGTCACCAACAGAATGGATGCTCCATACAGAAATTTTTGCACAGATTATCAAGCAAATAGGAGCTCCGCTAGTAGATCTATTCGCCACTCGCTTCAACAATCAGCTACCGACATTCGTATCACCAGTCCCGGACCCACAAGCATGGGCGGGCGGATCTAAGCATATCCTGGGAAGGCCTCAATGCGTACGCGTTTCCGCCGCCAGCGATAATCCCTCAAGTGTTACAGAAAATCAGACAAACACAGAGCCTCCAACCCACTTTGGTCGCGCCCTACTGGCCAGCCAGAACGTAGTTTCCCATTCTAATTCAAGAAATCGGACAACCAACACTAGAGCTACCAAAGCGCTCGAATCTATTAGTACATCCACACACCAAACAGGTGCACGGAAGCCCAGAAGTATTCCAACTTCACGTATGGACTGTATTAAAATGTGTTTAAACAAGAGAGGGTATTCAACCAGAGCGGCAAAAGCAGTCACGGTTGCCTTACGCTATTCTACACGTAACTTGTACGACGACAAGTGGCACAGTTTCGAAAATTACGCAGCAAATAAGGGATTTACAGTGAGAGATGCTACACATCCACAAGTGGCAGATTATTTGTGTTACCTACGCCAAAACAAACATTTAAAAGGCTCGACATTGTCAACATATCTTGCTGCGCTTAGTTCTGTGATAACTATGAGAACGGGTGTCAAGCTAACCAAGACGCCAGAGTTACTGGCCTTACTACGTGCTTTCCAATTGGAGGATCAGAAGCGGAAGTTCCACGCCCCAGCTTGGGATCTGAATATAGTGCTCCAACACCTCACAAGTGAGGCTTATGAACCGTTGGAATCGACAACCTTTGAATTTCTCTCACAGAAAACGCTTTTCCTGTTATCTCTAGCCACGGCAGCCAGGATGTCAGAAATTCACGCACTAGATTATGAGAGGATACAGTTTGATGACAATCAAAACACAGCGCACCTGGAATTAAGATGGGATTTCATCGCCAAAAATCAATTGCCAGGTCAACCAGACAGATTATTCCATATTCCTGCACTCTCCTCGATTCTCGGATCTCCAAGATACACTGGACTTATCTCTATGCCCAGTCAGAGCTCTCAAAATCTATTTACGACGCTCCAAAACAAGGCGATTTCTCAAACGATTATTCATCCCCTTATCGGCAACAACTCAGACAGAAGTCTCTCGTACCACCATATCTATATGGATAAGAACTGTCATACTTCGCGCCTACAAGGTAGCAGGACTCGACCCTCCAACAGCATCAAATCCCCATGAGATCAGGGCATTGGCTTCCACACTCGCTCTACACGGTAACTGTTCATTCAATACAATCATGGAAGGATGCTTTTGAAAATCTAACATGGTGTTTGCTAATCACTATCTGAGAGATATCACCACCGAGGACGTCTCAGGTATTCACCATTTCGGTCCCTTGGTCCTCGCACAGTCCCTCGTAGACGTTAACACATAGTCTTACGAGATTATTATGTATATTTCATACCAGTATTATCTAGCTTATAACTGTACGGAGTTTTAGGGCTATTTATATACTTAGCTTAAAGGTCACATGCAACCAAAAAATCAAACATAATTAAAACACCATTATCACTTATTCTTGACATATAATATACATTGCTGGTTACGAAAAAATATATTAACAAAATTATAAGCGTACAATCGCAAATCGAAAGTGCAATATTGTGTACTTCGGTTTACTTCCCAAGAAACAAAGCAGTCGGGATACCGAACCCAGTCAGAGCGGGTGGGTGTGCACTCAAGTGTAACGGCTGGTTCATTTGCAGATGCCTTCACGGGCTAATTGTGTGTATATATAGAGAGATGTTGGGTTTTGTAAATACATGCTCATTTTTTGTGTATAACATTTTGCAATCAACAGACATCATAACATGTCATGTGTTCAAGTATCACACCTGCCTGTCTGTGTAATTACATAATGTGACAGAGACCGAACTCGGGCAATAAATCAATGCATTTTGTTTATGGTGTATAGCCTGATTGGTGTTAAGTTCAAATTGCATGTGGTCAGTGATAGCAGCTGTGTATTGAATATTGTCATTAGCAGACAGGCAGGCAGACACACAGGTGTCAATAAAACAAGACATTGAGTTTTGTCTGTGACAGCGACATATCTATATCACAGTTAGAAATTCTGTCAACGCTAAATGACATTGCTTTTAAGTATCCAACTGAGAAAGTGTCTCGGTAAGAAGAACGTGTGGTGAAAGAGACAAATGAAATTATATAAATAGTTAATGTACTGTCATAACATATAAAACGCTCGCGCCTGTGAGATATCAACAAAACATTAGAAAAATAGCTCACACCAAAGCCTTCACCGAGTATTCACCCGACAACCCGCTTCCAAGCTGCGCGAACCTATTTACTTGCGCACGTGCTATGAGCGCAGCCCAGCTGTTGAAACCCGTTTCCCCAGAAAAGTCTGGGGAAAATTAGTGAAACGTTTGAACTCCGATTTCGCGCGTTTTTTTTCATCCGTCATTTTTCAATTTTATAAGTTGAATTTGCATTTTTGACGATTTGTTTCGGTATGTCCATACCGAAAGGTATCAGAATCTGCAAAGTTGTGTTTTACTTTGCATGTGACCTTTAAGTCTACTCAGCTTTAAGCTTATACTGATGATTATGTTCAGTTGTATAGCTTCTCCTTGTCGGAGTCGCTTTTATATCTTTATTGCTATTATCATAGTATATTATTATTGTAATACCCCATCTATGGCAGTGTATAAACTTATGGTTTATAGTAGAGGAATTATCCTAAGTCAGTGCCATTATGAAGTTCCCGTTAGGGGGTTATTACAGTTATATATATAAATCACTAATTAATTTTATAAATCCAAAGTATTCTGTTCTTTCCCACCTCCGTTTCCGTAGGATTCTACAAGCAAAAGAGCATGAGTCAGGATAAGGAAAAATATGTAATTTTTAGAGTAAAATTGATATTTTGATACTTATCCTGACTCATGAGGTAAGCCCTCCCATCCTCCCCACATAACACTTTGGATTTCCCTGTAAATTCAAGTGTTGGGCTCACTATATCAGGAGAGAGTGAAGCATGAGGCCAGAAGGTGGCGCCGCCTTTCCCGGGCAGGGGCAAAGGGAGGCAACTCTTGGTGAGTACTAATTAGTGATTTTACATTGAAGGGAGCTTCAATTAAGGAGATACAAGTGTTCCACTATGTTCGCAAGAAGAAGAAGACAAGCAAAAGAGCATGAGTCAGGATAAGTATAAAATATCAATTTTACTCTAAAAATTACATGTTTTGTTTTAGGTCACTTTGAAAGACCACCCTATAATGAATCTACAAAGAGATCCGTGTACCATGTTCGGAACCTTGAAGTGTTTCGATTTAAACAGGTGACCTATGTTTGAAATGCATTACAATCATCAGAGTGCAGATATACCACCTGCTGTTTCCAGGGGTGTTCAGATGATATAAACTTTTGACCTCTGCAACTTGTTGGAATAAATAGTATGGCATGGAAGTGTTTTATTTTCATAAGATAAGTTGTAGGCATGCAGTCAATCCAAACTTGTTTCAAAGTCATGTACATTTTGTACATTATCAGTGAAGTTCTCCAGTATTCCAACTGTCATCATTTAATAGGTAAATTGGAAAATAGGCACAGGTAGAATAACCCTGTAACCAATGAAATGAAGTGCTGAAATTTGTATCAGTTTATATCTCAAGCATGTTAGTTTAAAATTTAGTCAGGATTATCTGACACTGCAGGTTATGTGACTGTTGTACATTGGAGAAGAGATTGGATTTATTATTAAGTCAGCAACTGAACACAACATGTCTTCAATGGTATATTTCTCACAAACATTCAAACCTCACAGGTTAAGTGATGGCTTTTGATAAAAAAATTTTACTGTCATTCATATCCTTGCTGTGGATACAGGGGAGACTTGTGGCAAGTTACCACCAATGTGATGAATGGTTACAAATCTCTGCATGGTGTCCTGATGATGCATGTAATTGTGTTGATGAGACGAATACTAATTTCAAGGTTTCCCGACCTATTGACATATTCCTGTCACACGACTGGCCGAGGGGTGTGTACCACTTTGGGGATGTGAATGGTCTTGTGCGACAGAAGAGTTTCTTCAAGGAGGAAATTGAGACAAACACACTGGGCAGTCCCCCTGCAGAGGAGCTGCTCCACTTCCTACAGCCCAGCTACTGGTTCTCAGCTCATCTCCATGTCAAGTTTGCAGCACTTGTTCAACACAAGGTAGGCTGCTACAGTTCCATCTAGGGACAGTCATCTCACCATCACTTGTTCAACACAAGGTAGGCTGCTACAGTTCTATCTAGGGACAGTCATCTCACCATCACTTGTTCAACACAAGGTAGGCTGCTATAGTTCCATCTAGGGACAGTCATCTCACCATCACTTGTTCAACACAAGGTAGGCTGCTACAGTTCCATCTAGGGACAGTCATTTCACCATCACTTGTTCAACACAAGGTAGGCTGCTACAGTTCCATCTAGGGACAGTCATCTCACCATCACTTGTTCAACACAAGGTAGGCTGCTACAGCTCCATCTAGGGACAGTCATCTCACCATCACTTGTTCAAAACACCCAAAAGCTGACATCCAGATATCTACAGGACAGAAAGCTTCAGTCACATTTTAAAATATGTACTTGAAGTACCATTTCCATGCTGTCTGTATTTGGAAAAATGGCACAGAAATCGTTCATATCTGGATGTTGTTAAAGAGTTGGTACTTTTGTATGTTTCAGGCAGTGGATGGAGCAGAAAAGACAACCAAATTCCTCTCACTTGACAAGTGTCTTCCCAAGAGAAAGTTTCTTCAGGTTGTGTACCATTTGTTCCTTCTTTTCATGTTGAGTGTCTGTCAGTAACGGATATGTTGTTCTGTGTCTTGTACAACACATGTGTCAGGTGTCTGTCAGTAATGTGTCTGTTGTTAATCTTGTACAAAACATGACTCAGTGTCAGGTGTCTGTCAGTAATGTATCATTTGTTAATCTTGTACAACACATGACTCAGTGTCAGGTGTCTGTCAGTAATGTATCATTTGTTAATCCTGTACAACACATGACTCAGCACCAGGTGTCTGTCAATAATGTATCATTTGTTAATCCTGTACAACACATGACTCAGCACCAGGTGTCTGTCAGTAATGTATCTGTTGTTAATCCTGTACAACACATGACTCAGCACCAGGTGTCTGTCAGTAATGTATCTGTTGTTAATCTTGTACAACACAAGACTCAGTGTCAGGTGTCTGTCAGTAATGTATCTGTTGTTAATCCTGTACAACACATGACTCAGCACCAGGTGTCTGTCAGTAATGTATCTGTTGTTAATCTTGTACAACACAGGTGTCTGTCAGTTATGTATCTGTTGTTAATCCTGTACAACACATGACTCAGCACCAGGTGTCTGTCAGTAATGTATCTGTTGTTAATCTTGTACAACACATGACTCAGCACCAGGTGTCTGTCAATAGTGTATCTGTTGTTAATCCTGTACAACACATGACTCAGCACCAGGTGTCTGTCAGTAATGTATCTGTTGTTAATCCTGTACAACACATGACTCAGCACCAGGTGTCTGTCAGTAATGTATCTGTTGTTAATCTTGTACAACACATGACTCAGCACCAGGTGTCTGTCAGTAATGTATCTGTTGTTAATCTTGTACAACACATGACTCAGTGTCAGGTGTCTGTCAGTAATGTGTCTGTTGTTAATCTTGTACAGCACATGACTCAGCACCAGGTGTATGTCAGTAATGTATCTGTTGTTAATCTTGTACAACACATGACTCAGTGTCAGGTGTCTGTCAGTAATGTATCTGTTGTTAATCTTGTACAACACATGACTCAGTGTCAGGTGTCTGTCAGTAAGGTATCTGTTGTTAATCTTGTACAGCACAAGACTCAGTGTCAGGTGTCTGTAAGTAATGTATCTGTTGTTAATCCTGTACAACACATGACTCAGCACCAGGTGTCCGTCAGTAATGTATCTGTTGTTAATCCTGTACAACACATGACTCAGCACCAGGTGTCTGTCAGTAAGGTATCTGTTGTTAATCTTGTACAACACAAGACTCAGTGTCAGGTGTCTGTAAGTAATGTATCTGTTGTTAATCCTGTACAACACATGACTCAGCACCAGGTGTCCGTCAGTAATGTATCTGTTGTTAATCCTGTACAACACATGACTCAGCACCAGGTGTCCGTCAGTAACAGATATATTGTTTTGTGTCTTGTACAACACATGTGAGTGTCAGGTGTCTATCAGCAACAGATATGTTGCTTTGTGTCTTGTACAACATGTGTCGACCGCCTCCGTGGTGTAGTGGTTAGAGCGTCTGCCCGGAGTTCGGAAGGTCTCGGGTTCGATCCCCGACCGCATCATACCAAAAGACGTTAAAATATGGTACTTGTTGGTCCCTGCCTGGAGCTCGGCATTAATGGGTACAACAAGGACTGGTCGGCTCAGAGTCAGTTTAATGTGTCTGAGTGGGGTATTCATGCTTCACTGCGGCATGGTATCTCAGTAGGTTAGCACTATAAAACCAGCTTCAGTCTGGGCTAGTACAAGCAGCCGCACATACACATACACACGCATACATGTCGTCATATGAGCGAAATATTCTCAAGCACGACGTTAAACCCAATTCCACCACCACCACCACCACAACATGTGTCAGTGCCAGGTGTCTATCAGTAACAAATATGTTGTTTTGTGTCTTGTACAACATGTGTCAGTGCCAGGTGTCTATCAGTAACAGATATGTTGTTTTGTGTCTTGTACAACATGTGTCAGTGCCAGGTGTTTATCAGTAACAGATATGTTGTTTTGTGTCTTGTACAACATGTGTCAGTGTCAGGTGTCTGTCGGTAACAGATATGTTGTTTTGTGTCTTGTACAACATGTGTCAGTGTCTGTCAGCAACAGATATGTTGTTTTGTGTCTTGTACAACATGTGTCAGTGCCAGGTGTCTGTCAGTAACAGATCTGTTGTTTTGTGTCTTGTACAACACATGAATCATGTATTGTCACATACCAATGGCACACATCAGGGGTATCATATCAGCCCCTTTGTTGCCCTACCTATTATTGCCTTTTTGTTTGTTACATTGACAATTAATGTCAAAGGTTCTCTCTTAACCATTCTCAAGGTATTAAGGTATTAAAAGAAACATTTAGTGGAAGTCAAAGTAACCTAGTACACATCACATTGTACAAAATCTACTGTCAAAATGATATCTCCTAGGAGATATTGTCTGATCTCACACAAGCGATATCTACTGTGGAACACAGTTTTGGATGATAATCGGCAAGCCTCGGATATTTGTTATTTTATCAACTCGTGGTGATGTATTTGATATCAAAAGACACTCGGGTGAGATTCTCTATTTATCATCCAAAACTGTGTTCCACAGTAGATATCGCTTTTCAATGAAAAATGTACATCTCTGAACACAGTACTGCCATTAGATTTGCAGTACAGCGATGTCATAACATTGTGACGTCAACAAGTTCATAACTAGTAGCATTGTCAGGGCATTGTACAAAATCTACTGTCAAAACGATATCTCCGAGGATCTCACACAAGTGATATCTACTGTCGAACACAGTTTTGGATGATAAAGAGTGATATTCCAGCTACATGACAGCAGTCTGTCAATAATCTCAGCGGGACCAGACAATCTCATGGTTGATATGTAGAGCACATGTCTGTCTACACAATCTGAGAAAGAAGTCCATATGCATCAACCCAATAAGTTGCCAGTAATGACAAAGCTGCGACCTTAGTTGCTGAAGACCAATCCTTACCAGGATGTGTACAGGGCCTTATGTGTGTAGTCAGGGCTCCAGATGATTTCTCAACATCAGGAGTATGTACTCCTTATATTTTCAACATAGGAGTACTGGAAAACCCTCAGTGAGTGAGTGAGTTTAGTTTTATGCCGCACTCAGCAATATTCCAGCTATATGGCGACGGTCTGTAAATAATCGAGTCTGGACCAGACAATCCAGTGATCAACAGCATGAGCATCGATCTACGCAATTGGGAACGGATGACATGTGTCAACCAAGCCAGCGAGCCTGACCACCCAATCCCATTAGTCGCCTCTTACGACAAGCATAGTCACTTAAGAACCTTAAGAGTACATTTAGAGTACTGAATGGAATTTAATGGAGTATCAGTTATCTTGTGTTTCATTTCATATATGCACCACAGCATTGCTACTCTTGTGTAAACAGGTCAATAAACAATAAAATAATACTTTTTCAGATAAATACGTCTGTAAATGATTCTAAGACCGTATACCATTGCTGTGGTGCGTATCTGCTACGTTTTCTAAATTATTTCCGACCATATCATGCTTATTTTATATCCGTACATACGCCTATACGGCCCTTATCTGGAGCCCTGGTAGTTGTTATGTCATTTGGAGATTTGTGTTGATGAAAAGTGCTTTTATGACAGTGTTAGGTCTTTTTTATCCTACTCTCAGTGAGGAACATATGGAAATAGTTTCTGGGGGTTTTATGTTGAATGTTTGTGTGAATAGTGCACAATATTTCTCTGATCAATGAAAAGAAAACAACTAGACAGTAGTAGTTTTAAGCAGCCCTTTCCACTTTATTCCTGAATGCACCAAACCTTTGCCTTTAGCTACTTAAATGACAAAGTTAGAAGCACTTGAAATGCATGCTACAGGGATTCATGGTTATAGGTTCCCAGGATCGCTGGTGAAACACAAGTGGTTGAATTTCTTTTTTGTCATATAGGTTATCGATGTACCACATGATGCCTCTCAAGCACTGAAAATCCATCTGGATCCTGAGTGGCTGATGATTCTGAAGTTGACCAACCATCTACTGAACCTCAGCCCATCAACACGGTACATGCCTGGACCCGGCAGTAATGACAGGTAACGTAACCTCACACCTGCAGACAGTAATGAAGTGTAACCTTACACCTGCACAGACAGTAATGGCAGGTAGTGTAACCTTACACTTGCACAGACAGTAATGACAGGTAGTGTAACCTTACACCTGCACAGACAGTAATGACAGGTAGTGTAACCTTACACCTGCACAGACAGTAATGACAGGTAGTGTAACCTTACACCTGTACAGACAGTGATTACAGGTAGTGTAACCTGAAAGGTCAAACATAATTAAAACACCATTATCACTTATTCATGACATATAATATACATTGCTGATTATGAAAAAAAAAAAAAATTATAAGCGTACAATCGCAAATCGAAAGTGCAGTATTTTGTACTTGGGTTTACTTCCCTAGAAACGAAGCAGCCGGGATACCGAACCCAGTCAGAGCGGGTGGGTGTGCACTCAAGTGTAACGGCTGGTTCATTTGCGGATGCCCTCACAGGTCATTGTGTGTGTGTATATAGAGATGTTGGGTTTTGTAAATACATGCTCATTTTTGTGTATAACATTTTGCAATCAACAGACATCATAACATGTCATGTGTACAAGTATCACACCTGCCTGTCTGTGTAATTACATAATGTGACAGACCAAACTCGGGCCATAAATCAATGCGTTTTGTTTATGGTGTATAGCCTGATAGGTGTTAAGTTCAAATTGCATGTGGTCAGTGATCGAAGTTGTGTATTGACTATTGTCATTAGCAGACAGGCAGGCAGACACATAGATGTCAATAAAACAGACATTGAGTTTTGTCTGTGACAACGACATATCTATATCACAGTTAGAAATTCTGTCAACGCTAAATAATGACATTGCTTTTAAGTATCGAACTGAGAAAGTGACTCGGTAAGAAGAACGTATGGTGAAATAGACAAATGGAATTATATAAACAGTTTAATCGGTAATCTACTGTCATGACATATAAAAAGCTAGCGCCTGTGAAATATCAACAAGCTGCACGAACCTATTTCACTGCGCATGTGATACGAGCGCAGCTCAGCGCATCGCAGCCCAGCTGTTGAAACCACTTTTCCCCCAAGCACTGGGGGACCTTTAAACCAGCACAGACAGTAATGACAGGTAGTGTAACCTCACACCAGTACAGATAGTAATGACAGGTAATATAACCTCACACAAGTACAGACAGTAATGACAGGTAATGTAACCTCACACCAGTACAGACAGTAATGACAGGTAATGTAACCTCACACCAGTACAGACAGTAATGACAGGTAATGTAACCTCACACCAGTACAGACAGTAATGACAGGTAATGTAACCTCACACCAGTACAGACAGTAATGACAGGTAGTGTAACCTCACACCAGTACAGACAGTAATGACAGGTAATGTAACCTCACACCAGTACAGACAGTAATGACAGGTAATATAACCTCACACCAGTACAGACAGTAATGACAGGTAGTGTAACCTCACACAAGTACAGACAGTAATGAGAGGTAGTGTAACCTCACACCAGTACAGACAGTAATGACAGGTAATATAACCTCACACCAGTACAGACAGTAATGACAGGTAATATAACCTCACACCAGTACAGACAGTAATGACAGGTAATGTATCCTCACACCAGTACAGACAGTAATGACAGGTAATGTAACCTCACAACAGTACAGATAGTAAAGACAGGTAATATAACCTCACACCAGTACAGATAGTAATGACAGGTAATGTATCCTCACACCAGTACAGACAGTAATGACAGGTAATATAACCTCACACCAGTACAGACAGTAATGACAGGTAGTGTAACCTCACACCAGTACAGACAGTAATGACAGGTAGTGTAACCTCACACCAGTACAGACAGTAATGACAGGTAGTGTAACCTCACACCAGTACAGACAGTAATGACAGGTAATATAACCTCACACCAGTACAGACAGTAATGACAGGTAGTGTAACCTCACACCAGTACAGATGGTAATGACAGGTAGTGTAACCTCACACCAGTACAGACGGTAATGACATGTAATGTAACCTCACAGCAGTACAGACAGTATTCAATATCAAATTTCACACCATATCAAATGTTCTAACAACCTCACACCAGTACGATATGGCTGAAATATTGCCGACACCAGGTAGTATTAACTCACTCACTCACAGACAGTAATGACAGGTAATGTAACCTCACACCAGTACAGACAGTAATGACAGGTAATATAACCTCACACCAGTACAGACAGTAATGACAGGTAGTGTAACCTCACACCAGTACAGACAGTAATGACAGGTAGTGTAACCTCACACCAGTACAGACAGTAATGACAGGTAGTGTAACCTCACACCAGTACAGACAGTAATGACAGGTAGTGTAACCTCACACCAGTACAGACAGTAATGACAGGTAGTGTAACCTCACACCAGTACAGACAGTAATGACAGGTAATGTAACCTCACACCAGTACAGACAGTAATGACAGGTAATGTAACCTCACACCAGTACAGACAGTAATGACAGGTAATGTAACCTCACACCAGTACAGACAGTAATGACAGGTAATGTAACCTCACACCAGTACAGACAGTAATGACAGGTAGTGTAACCTCACACCAGTACAGACAGTAATGACAGGTAGTGTAACCTCACACCAGTACAGACAGTAATGACAGGTAGTGTAACCTCACACCAGTACAAATGGTAAAGACAGGTAATATAACCTCACACCAGTACAGACAGTAATGAGAGGTTGTGTAATCTGCCACCCGTACAGACAGTAATGACAGGAAGTGTAATCTGACACCTGAACAGACAGTAATGAGAGGTAGTGTAATCTGACACCTGTAGAGACAGTAATGACAGGTAGTGTAATCTGATACCTGTACAGACAGTAATGAGAGGAAGTGTAATCTGACACCTGAACAGACAGTAATGACAGGTAGTGTAATCTGACACCTGTAGAGACAGTAATGACAGGTAGTGTAATCTGGTACCTGTACAGACGGTAATGAGAGGAAGTGTAATCTGACACCTGTACAGACAGTATTAAGAGGTAGTGTAATCTGACAACTGTAGAGACAGTAATGACAGGTAGCGTAATCTGACACCTGTAGAGGTTCCTGTAAATATTTAACTTCAACAGGAATGAAGTTATCTGACATTGACAAATGTTTATTTTATATCTTAGGGCTACAATTGTTGTATTTTCTTACAGTAGGTTTACAAAGATTGTTCTGAAACACTCGGCTGAGTACCATATTATGAATACTGTGTGTGTTGATCAACCAACTTGGCATGATCATATCTCATCCATTCTACTTCTTACAGGTGGGATTTCAAGGTAACAGACCAAGAAATGGAATCTATAAAAGAAGATTTTGATGGAAACTTGGCATTGCCCAACAACTTTGGACCTACAGTGCCAGTCCACGAGCCCGTGATGAGTTCCCCCAATAAGTGTCCAGCCATTGTCATCAACCCCCAGACTACTCTGCTGTGTACCATGGTGGACATAACAGACCCATACGCTGTGTACCTGGAGAAGAACTCACAGAACAGGGATGACGATGTTCCATCATCTCTAGACTCAGCCGACTTGGATGATGACATCAATGAAGATGACGAAGATGACGGAACATGCAGTGATATCAACAGTAGCATTGATACCTCATATAACGACTCATTCAGTCTCAACACGACAGACTTGTCACTGAATGAAACTGCAGAGCTAGCATCAGGGAATCTCTCAATATTGTCAAACAATACAGACATTTCCATAGAGGAAGAAGATGAGTTGAGTGAAATACTTTCTGCTCAAAAGAAAATGCAAAGTAGCAATGGACATGAGTCAAGTGTGGACAGCTCTGTCGATGGTGAAAATGAGGACAATGCGAAAGTTGCACAGAGTCTTTCGAAAAGTGAACTGTCCAAATCAGACACCTTGTTATCCAAACTTGAAATGTCTGGCGTGTTTGAAATTGATGCTGATTCCGCATCACAGAGTGACTCTATCAGTTCATCTGCAGAAGATGACAGAGATTCAAATGTGACAGCAGATATATCCAGCAACCCAGCAGGGGACACGCCTGCTTCCACAAAGTCCATCAAACGGACAGATGTGTCTGATGTGGAAATAAGTCCACAAAGTAAGAAACTGAGAAGAAGAAATCAGAGCATGTACTCATCAACTGAAGATGAGGCAGATTCACAGTGATGGCTGCTGGTGATTTTACACAGTTGACAATGGTAGAGAACTGGCATCCAGGACATGTCCAAATACCTCTGTATACTAGTACTTACTCTGTCAAACGTTATTTTTATGATCTTAACTAGTCAAGGACTAGTTTTAGAACATGTCATGACAACTCAGTTTTATGTGGCTTTGTTTTACTTCATTGTTTTACAGACTTGCATCAAATGTTTGCAAGCAACAGATTATGACCACAAACAGCCATACGCATCAGGCCATAAGACTTGAAACAAACATTGTGAAGTTCAAAACAATGGATTTTGTAATATTTTCCCTTCATTTAGCTAAGAGGACTATGTGATATGCTTGTCTCAAGGTATGTCATTCCAACAGATGTATAAACCATAGGTTCTTAGGTCACCTAACTCAAGTTCAAGGAAGCTGAATTAATGTCTTCAGTATCTGTAAACATCTTCTTCTCAGTAATCTGAAGTGTGGTGTGCTTGCTCCCACCAATGACAGCATGGAAAATGTTTTAAACTTAAGATCTAATTATTCATATTGAATCACAGTTTCTTTCTCAATGTGCCTCATTTGACCTTGCATTTAGATCCTGTGATGAGTTTTCTTTCAAAATGGCTTACTAAATATAATCTTCTGTTGACGAGAGGCATAGTAGTGTGTTAGGAATGACCAACAGGAAAAGGTAGGAAACTGACTGCTGCCATTTCTTCAGTGACCCATTTTCATGAACAGAATTGTTTGCTATTGTATGGATGTTTTTACCCTTATGTGATGGAGTTACCAGTGTCTTTATTTGTATTTATACAAGAACTAGCTATACATCAGTGGTTGTGGGAACCTGTATTGGATTACTCATCCTTGTTGTTCACTGGTCACAAGGAGGACATGGGTTGATGTACCCTCTATTTATACATAAATAAACATAGAGGGTACATCAACCCATGGGCCCTGAGGGACCAGTGAACAACATATTTCTTACCGACCACCTCAATGTTAATTTGGATTTGTGTGAAGTACGGGTAGCAGATCATAATGAGGAGTACCAGAGTTAGGCAATTAGCCAATACTGACGACAGATGGCAAGAAAAACAAATTTACAGTTATCTCCCGTCCATCACTTTGCATTTGTAAAACCTCGATAATTTCCGTACATCATACGTGACTCAATTATTCAAGATAAAGAATTACTAACACAAAGTACTAAATGAATTCACACAGTTCGGCATTCCCAGCAAGTAACACAGAAAATGTTACTCGCTTATAAGCGGTGTACATTGAAAATAATAGAAGATCGATCAGGCGATCAAAACGACATTTGTGTTTAAGGTGAGATAACAATGATTATTAGTATGTTATTCAGATTATGAATTATTACAATGACTATCGTGGTCAAGTAACTCAACTCGTCAGAGCTAGTGAGTGTAAAAGTGTTGAATATCGAGTCCTATACAATTTCAACCCCATCTTATGCTGCAGTGCTGTTCACTGTGGAGACACCAGTGTCAGTGGATTCCCATCCCAGATTCACATAGACACTTACTCAGTGCCATACCAATGTTCAGGGGTTTCTCAGGGTAGTAAAGGTGGACAACCTGCATAAGATTTGGCTCTCACACAAAGTACACACAGAGATTACTCAAATAACTTAGCTTTTGTGGACAAAATAGTACTATATTTTCTTTTCAATTAGGTATATGTTATCAAGGTATATGTTATCAAGGTATATGTTATCAAGGTATATGTTATCAAGGTATATGTTATCATCTTATTTTTGTCCTGTGTGGTCAAACCATTTGTAAATATTGTGAAGGAAACTTAGTCAACATGTGTGTAGGAGTAAGGTGTCCGTGTACAGTAACTTTATCAGGTCACGTTCTGTTTCAGTGAAATCTCCTTGTTCAAATTATGAACACTTAACAGAGTTTGATGCCCTTGACTTTTTATGACACTGTAAATATGCCTCAGATTTTATCTGTTTGTTATGCATTTCAGTGTTCTCAATATCAGGCTGAGTGAACTGAAGTCAGTGAATAAGTTGAATATGTGGCCATACTTTCCAAGAATGAAGTAGTGATGTTAGGCATTGGGTGAATGTAATACCAGCTGACCCCGTGGGGTGAATGTAATACCAGCTGACCCCATGGGGTGAATGTAATACCAGCTGATCCCAGCTGACCCCATGGGGTGAATGTAATACCAGCTGATCCCATGGGGTGAATGTAATACCAGCTGACCCCATGGGGTGAATGTAATACCAGCTGACCCCATGGGGTGAATGTAATACCAGCTGACCCCGTGGGGTGAATGTAATACCAGTTGACCCCATGGGGTGAATGTAATACCAGCTGACCCCATGGGGTGAATGTAATACCAGCTGACCCCGTGGGGTGAATGTAATACCAGCTGATCCCATGGGGTGAATGTAATGTTAGCTGATCCCATGGGGTGAATGTAATGTTAGCTGACCCTGTGGGGTGAATGTAATACCAGCTGCCCCCGTGGGGTGAATGTAATACCAGATAGAAATGTATGGCATTGTTCATGTCATCCAGCCCTATCCTGCAGAGATTTTGTTAAAAAGATGATGAGAAGTACTGCTTTTTATCCATTCACTTATATTTTCTTTTACAATCTATCAATTTTGTTGCATAGTTTGATATATTTCACTGTATAAGGACATTTTTTGTTATGTTTTAGATACTGCTAACTTGTCTTAAGCCATGTAAGTATATTAGCAAAGAAATGCTACTGCCCTGGTGACTGGTTAAATGTCAGTTTTTGAAATCTTGTTACAAAGTGTATAAAACAAAACATGAATTTTGATAATCATCTGTATAATCAATTGTTTTGTATTGTGTAACACAATTACGGACAGGAAAACAACCAGAACACAGTCATGGAAACATTGCCAAGTTCTGCATTAACAAATACACAAACAAGAAGATGGACGAATGTCATGTTCTGACAGGACCAGATGTTCGTTTCCACACTTTGACCATCTTTGATTATAACCAGGCATACATAGTGTCATTGAAAGAGGGAGAGTCACTTCAGCTGGGGGCAGTGCTGTTGCCTAGTGATTCAAGTGTTCGCTTGTAATGCTGAAGATCCGGGTTCTATTCTGTACAATGTGTGAAGCCTTTTCTGGTGTCCCCTGCTGTGATAATGCTGGAATATTGCTAAAAGCGGGGTAAAAATATACTCACTCACTTTGCATCAGCTGATATCCTCAGAAGGCATACTGTGATGGTGAAATCCATATGCCTAAATTTGCTGAAGAATATTTTAACCTTGGAATTTTATCCTCTCTCTTGAATACAGTAGATGTTGCATATTTGATATTGACCGAAATCTTGGAACACGTTTTTTTGCAAGTTAAGTTTAAACAACAAAAGGATGCATGTACATAACATGTTGACACATTGCGACATTGTTGATGGCTATTCCAGTACTTGCCAGTACTCTTTTGTGAAAATGTTGTTGTCAGAAACTTTATATGATAGTTTCTTAAGTAAAATATTTAATGGTTGATATCAATTTTTGCAATTTAACACCCAAATAGGTCGTCAGATATCATTCTTAACTGAGCCAATTAAAGTTGGATACCTTCTGTTATTTAAACGTAACTTGCAAAAAACGTGTTCCAAAAGTTGAAGGACTATAGTTCATTTCATGATGTATTTGTGAATAGATTGTTTTGTCATCTCCTCTGTGACGCATTACACTGTCCTGGTGTAATCACCGATAGAGGTCATGTGCTATAGGTCAGCTGCATCACATGCATCACTTTTATGCATTTTGCTGATGCAGTAACAAGTGACATGGTAAACTGGGGATTGTCATGTTTATTTCTTGAGTAGTTGTGTTTGATTCACCTCATACCAGCATTTGGCCATGAGTCCTGAAGACATCAGATCCTCTTTACTTTTCATCCCAAAATATCACGTTTTTAATGTAAATTGTTGAAAAAACACTTGTGTCATAACATATCCAGAATAATGCATACACAATATCACATGAAATGTAGGAAGTGCTAGAATCGATACAACTCTCCTGATCTTGTCATGATAGAGAGTAATACCCTAATGGAAGATGCTTTTGAATTTATCATGAATTGCATGATCTTAGCGAGATGATCTTTATCAGATATGTAGAAAAAGCGCAGAAGATTAGGAATCATTCTTTAATAAAACCAAGATGAGAAACTACATATTGCTGTAATCGAATGTATTTCTGTTGTAATGTCAGTCACCAATGTCCAGGCGTCAGTACACCCCACAACAGTTACCAAATAATAGAATAGAATAATACTTTAATGCCTTTTCAGGAATATATGTTACATCAGCAGAGCTACTGACACATTAGAGAGATACCAAACATATTTACATAAATTGTTTGATTTAGGTATCTTCACATTTGTTTAAGAGAGATATGGTACTTGGAATAAAGGATGTACGGGCTCTCTTAGTTTTCACAATTGGAACTTTGTAGCAGCGGCCTGAAGGGAGGAGGTTGTATTCCGAATTTAAGTAGTGAGTACGGTCAGATATGATTTTGACAGCTTGATTCACGATTTGCCGCTCATATATTGATGTTAAACATTCAAATCTGACTCCAGCGATTTTACTTGGCCGTTCCACATTGTCAGGGAAGATGTACGCTCAGGCTCTCCACTCACCTGGTCCGTTGAGGGATGCTAAGTCCGGGAGAGAGGTCAGACGAGCGTGACACCTAACTAACCACATTACATTCATGTACGGGCACACATGATATATTGAAAGTTAACACAACACCGGGTTCTATGCTCACATAGGGTTACTTTGCTTCTGTCCATCGCTCTAACTGCAACTTCAACACAAGACAGGGTTGACTCATCCCATCAGAGGCCATATAATAAACTAATATATGGTATCTGATCCCATAGTGGGAACTGTGTGACATGGATTGGCTTCGGCGACCATTACTCTGCTCGTGTTATGCATTTTTACCGTATAGCATCCTCCGCCTGTGGACAAGAGCTGCCCACAGCTGGGATAAGTTAACCACGGGGTCAGGTCAGATGTGTTACAAGTTACAACATGAGATACACAAGGGAAGCGAATAGGATCGCTAATTTGTGATAGGACCAGTTTCGAACTTTAGAAATATTCGGGACAACCTTGGATACGGTATATCAAAATAGACTACATGTATCATGCCAAAGAATATGAGAATGATCCTATTTTACTTCGGGTAACCACAAAGCATATACATCACACACATATATTATGAGATGATAACACAACATTAAATAAAAGTCAATATTGAGTGTAAAAAATGTCACTGAAATGGCCTAATAATGGCACCACCATTCAGGAAAAATTTCACGTCTCCGCACCCCTCGAACATACTATTCTGGTCTACTGGAAAGGTGTAGCCAGATGATCGACGTGGCGTGGACCAGACGACAGCGGGGGAGGAGCTTTAAAATTGTTCTCCCGTTCGAATGGGGTCCGGCCATTAATATTCAACACTTGAAAAGTGTTGAACCACGACCAACATAGTTAGTGGAACAATATGAATTGGACACGATATTAATACTGTTTGAAATATCAACCTGTGTACGATTTAAGTTGACAAAAACAGCATTGTTGACTGATTTCTGCGTGCAGAATGACAACTTAGTTGAATGACAATTGTCCGATATGTAACATGACATCAACGAGTACGAATGGAATGGCGTGTAAACCACGGACTGCATCTGTAGTCGAATAACAGTGTATGGACATCTAACTTACAACATTCAGTAAATGCTTTACAGTTTAGAACACAAAAGCGAACAACATATACATGTGTGATGGGCTGAGGGTATACACTGAAACACGGATGCAATCTATCCAAGCAAGTAATAATGAAGAGAGGCAACAGTAGCATGATGGAATACAACAACTATCAACTATCCATAATGTATGAGACATCAATTCCGAACACAATATTGTCGTAGGAATGAGTAGTGATATATGAGTAAACATTCACTTTTGTCACTCAGAAGTTTTGATGCTATTTAATGTTAAGATATTTGAAAAAATATTACTATAACTTTAGAACATGGAGTATTTAACGGATAGTTTCACTATGAAATTCAGACCATTATGTAGTCTCAAATGATCAATGTGTCCAAGTGACAAGTGTTTATAACGCTGGTCGTTAATAGATTGCATCACAGCATCAAATGTGACGTGTAGCAATAAACAACACAGACAAAAGAATTGTCCATACATGCCAGCTTGCAAAGACTGAGAATAGGGTAGAGTTAACATAATGGGTGCTGCCTGCGATGTGGATTATATCAGAGGCAACGGGAAAGCTGCTCCACAATGTCGGAGAACCATAAATTACCTTAGTTGGACAAAATACTTTTAACCAACTGATATAAATCTTTCCAGAAGGATATACGTTGGGTGTGAATGTGAAAATCGGGAGAATTAAAAGGTAAGTAGTAAGAAAGGAATTCCTGTTGAACATGAAAATTGGTCAGAGGATTTCTAGCAGATAACGCCAGGTCTTGGGGGCAAAGATAGAATTGTGAGACCATAATTGGTGGAACGGAATACATCCAACCACCATCAATTATAAATTATCATGCGCTTTTTCATACGCTGGGAAACATGGCGTAAAAACTTGAAATCCTTTGTCCTTTACGGGTGTTATTAAACACTTTATTATCAACAAGTAATAAATGTGATATTTTAAAAGCAAAATTTTCTAGGATAGGTTGTAAAAGTTTCAAAAGGTTTTAATGTGTGTACACACGTCGACCGAGTTCATCCCATGCATGCTCTGTTGGGTTGAGGTCAGGCGAGCATACTGACCACTCCATCCGCTCTACACCCTGCTGCCTAAGGAATTCCGTGACAATCCTGGCCCTATATATGAGGCCTAGCGTTGTCGTCTTGCAGCAAAGAGGGTCGACCATAAAGCCATGCATAGCTTGCAGAAATGGTACTGCTATAGGAGCAAGAATCTCGTCCCGATAACTCTGTCCGGTAAGATTACCGTCGACCACGTACAGTGGAGTACGTCCAGTTGGAGTTATACCCTGCCAAAACCATGACCGACCCCCGACGAATCGGTTATGCGTGGCCAAGGTTGCATGTGTGATTCACTCTCCATTGCGACGATAAATCCTCTGCCGAACATCATGGAAGGACAAATTGAATCTGCTTTCATCTATGAAGAGTACACGAGACCATTGACGTTGATTCCAGCGACCATGATGTCTACTCCATCTCAAACGCGCCTGCCTGTGACGTGGGGTTATTTTTGTAGTGGTGGACGAACTGCAGGTCGCCTGCACCGGAGTCCGCCTGCCCTTAAACGTCGATGAACGATGCTCCTGAGTGTCCTTTTAGCATTGAAGTGTTCTGTCTGAAGATCTGCTGTGTTAAGGAATCTGTTACGTAACGCAGTGTTAATCATGTGCCTATCATCACGGACTGTTGTGACTCGGGGTCGACTTGAATATTCCACGGATCCATTGACTTGAAATCTCTGCCACAGTCTACCAATAGCGCTCTGACTCACATTAAAGAGGACAGCAACCTGCCGCTGAGTTTAACCAGATTCCAAAAGGCCTATAGCCTGACCCATTTCATCAAGTGTAAAAACACCGCCTCATTTTAAGCTGCGATTTCAGACAGGTTCCTGAACAGTGAACGACTGTGAAAAAGCATCAATGCCTGTGTATTGTCCTCCACTTTCCATAGATAGAGGTGAGGCGAGGTGAAATTGGGTTTAAAGTCGTGCTTGAGAATATTTCACTCATATGACGACGTGCATACGTGTGTATGTGTATGTGCGGCTGCTTGTACTAGCCCAGACTGAAGCTGGTTTTATAGTGCTAGCCCATTGAGATACCATGCCGCAGTGAAGCATGAATCTTCTTCTTCGGTTAGGTGCTTTGGAGGTCGCCTTTGCCTGTTGGCATTTCGGCAGACGAAGCATGAATACCCCACTCAGACACATCATACTGACTCCGAGCCGACCAGTCCTTGATGTACCCATTAATGCCGAGCGTCAGGCAGGGACCAACAAGTACCTACCATATTTTAACGTCTTTTGGTATGACGCGGCCGGGGATCGAACCCGCGACCTTCCGCTCTCCGGGCGAACGCTCTAACCACTACACCATGCAGGCGGTCACCATGGATAGAGCGACTTGCACGAGCGAATCATTGACAATAAGTGACAGGTGCATTATTGACAATTTGAATAAAAAATGTGCCGTTTGAATGTGCCGTTTGAATTTGAATAAAAAATGTGCCGTTTGTAACAGAATGTATCGGACGTTAAAGAACGTAATAATGATATTTCAACGGGTTGTTCTCTATTCGCCTACATCCCAATTCGCCTACAGCCTTAAAACAACATTTCATGGTCTGTTGACTGTTGATTACGCAATGATAAATTAGTGTCACCCCTATGATCTAAAAGTGGACTCTTCTAGTTGAAGTAGTTGATGGACAAAAAGACCGATGACCGATATTTATTTCGGTTACTTGTCATTTTCTGATCACAATGAAGTGATAATTTATTTATCATATATCACATCATACCATCACATCATGTCATTTTCTGATCACAATGAAATGATCATTTATTTACAAGGCAGTGCAAAACATACACCTATGTCCAGAAAATGTTCCATCCATGTACACTGTTTCGACCTCAGCAAGGATACCCACCATCTCTGTGGTTATGAAGATTAGCATCCTGTTGTAAGCAATAAAACCTTTAAAGTCTTCGTCCTATTAGCATGTATCCAGGGTAGAATATCAGAAGCCCAGCTGGCCCCTCTCAGTAAGCAATTAAGAAATTGAACACTGTCGCTGGTCGATGAGATGCCATTGTCTTTGGGAAATGTTCGTCAGAGTGACAGCGGGAGGGAGGTCAGTAATAGATGAGCAGCCGTCCCTCGCTAATCAGGCACACGTGCTGTCCCCTAAATATAGCACTGGACAGGGGATCAAACAATAGCCCCTGATCGGCAGTACACTGGACAAAGGACACTTTGGCCAAGTCATCCCACATATCAAATAACACATCGAGCAAAATGCATCTTGGCCATTAATTTCCTTGTCCAGATATAATGATTAAAGGCTTAATAGGGAGATCGAAGACGGCTGACTCATTACTGACCAGATGCGTAGGGGGGCCAAAGACAAAGGACCAAGAATGACCAACCCTGGGTATATAACGGTACAGGCACTAGGCCTTGGGAGGAGAAGCTGCAGAGAAGCTCGAGCCTACGCTTGAAAGTGTAGCACTGAATAAAGAGTTGTGGACCCTCAGACGGACTTGTGTTGTTCATGCAAGGACATCCACTATAGAGAAACAACACATCAAATCTCTAAGTGCGATACTGGTGGAGATCGGTCTCTGGTACCTCAAACAGCCAAGCATTCAAGATCCAACCAAGAGGTTAGTGATGAACTTTATACTTCGTCTGGGGTCCACAACGCCCGATTTATTATCTACACTTGGGCGAAATCAACTGTCTACTGTTCAACATCATCAACGTGTCATCGTCTGCATCCTGTAACCTACAGCCCCAGGAACATGTTACAGTAATCTACCCATGTGACGCCTCACCGTTTGAACAGTCTACTTTAATACTGTCTATAATACTGTCACTCGTGCTGTGAATGCCATCTTACTCTGTCTTCGAGCCAGTGCGTAAATTTCAGCGACTATAACTCCATGTGTCAGTCAGAATTCTGTGCAGGACCTGTCACTGCTACATTCCACGAGGACAGGAACCGGATTACTTCACCAACAGGATCAACCCCGCCACACCTCGCCAGGACCGGTAACCCGAGTAAAGTTCTCCCCAACGACCGACCCATCACACCCCAACAAGACCAGACTACGGACAGCTCAAGATAACTGTGCTAGAACTGTGCTCCTGTAAAGTATTCAGAGATTCTATTCCATGTTCATTTTGGGTAAGCATTATTCTGTTAGTACTCGCCTACTTATTACCTACTACACCTGTTATATAAGACCAAACTATTTGTCAGAATTTCAGTTCTATACATTGAACGTGATTAGTGCACGAGGCGCCCCTACACTTAACTCTTAACTCAAATATATGTTACTTGCCCCTTATTGTACAAAACACACTACCCGTCATTTTATCCTAACCACCCCCACCCAGCCACATTTATTTTTTTATAACGTTGATACATTAAGACCGCGTTGTCAAAGGCGACATGTTGTTCTACAGAGAAATAATTTGGAAGCTAAAGGAAAAGAAATAACTGATAAATAGGATTCCACTTTATTGTCAGTTTTGAAGATTTGATATGTTAAACATATTGCTGAAGTTGCAGACATGTGTTTCAAGTTTACCAATTCATATCATGTTCTGTTCAGTTAAGCGCACTGTGCGTGCCTTACGTTTCAATATATACATGGCTTTAGTTATTGATTCCGCAATTTTACACTGATTTGCTGAATTTATCATTTTTTTAAATGAACACCAAGATAGGTATACTCACCAACCAATTCAAGGTTAGTCCCATTTAGAATATTATGCTTTGTTTGTCAGATACATTAACCCCCAAATAATATAAATTATATATTCTTGTTTTGGAAAGCATTAGAAGCATTAGAAGCAACTCAACTCAAAGCGTTGATTGATTTCAAATCCCAGTAATGTCTGCTACCCGTATAGTAATGAACTGCACAGAGCACTTAATCATGCTATCATACCTGCTTATTGCCTGCGGCGCTACAGTCTACAAATTATCCACCCCTCTTGTGTCAAACCGTTGACCATACGGTCATATTTGACCAACCGTGACCACCAGCGCTCGTTCCAATATCGACCCCCACTCACATATCTCTTGAACCCGTTGTCACTCCATCATATTTTAGAAAAGTGGTCATTAACGAGCCTTCCCAGACTACATTGTTGTAAGAGCTGCCGGTATTTTCCCTCGTCCCCCATCACCGTGTCAGTACTGTTGTCCCCGACCGAGTCCACTTTATCTTCTCTAACTCCAGGGTATTCCCCGTTCTCCGGTTGTTCGGCATGGTTGGCCTCTATGCCATTTAACAATTTGTCAACCACTCACTGTCAGGCTAGAGCAGCTAACTCATATTTAATATGATTTAGAAAACAAACAGAAACATGCACCAAAAGCTAATGCGGAATCACCATGTGAGTAAATAACGCCCCAATGTACATAATGAAACACGATATTGTATATATTGTACATCAAATATTGTAAGTCATGTATATACCGAGCAGTTAGTCATCGGACAAGATTTTGTTTCATATATTTATTAATGCCCACATGAGAACTATACATTTCCCCATGTTATATCCACACATTATATCCGTTATTCCATACCATTTCAGTAATCTGACCTAGAGTAATTATACATGCATTTTATCTGAATATCGAAACTGTCCAAAATGAAATCCACAGGGACATAAGATCAACAATCACCAATTACGGGCATGGTATAGGTCTGTAAGTACGAATGTTTCGGCACTGGCCGTGAAAGGAAGAAGGGAACATGTACGGAGTTAAACTCACGGCTTGAACCCTGAATGTGTGACGAATGAGGAAGGCTTGAGGTATAAGGGTTATGAAAGAGTATGTATGTGGAGGTAGAGAGTGGTGTCAGCTGTCGGAATCAGGTACAGGGCAACCACAGACAAAAGAGCCATCACGCCATTGTCTGGGGACCCTGGAGAGACACCAGTAGTGGTAGTGGACGAAGGAGTAGTAGAGTAGTGAAGAGAGAAGGAGGTGTCAGCTGTCGGAACCAGGTACAGGGCAACCACAGACAAAAGAGCCATCACGCCATTGTCTGGGGACCCTGGAGAGACACCAGTAGTGGTAGTGGACGAAGGAGTAGTAGAGTAGTGAAGAGAGAAGGAGGTGTCAGCTGTCGGAACCAGGTACAGGGCAACCACAGACAAAAGAGCCATCACGCCATTGACTGGGGACCCTGGAGAGACACCAGGTGTTTGTCGCTCTGCGGCAGGGTTAGCTGATGGATTCCACCGCCTACCTATCTCTTGATCACGGATGGGTCCACAGGCGTGCTCGATACCCATGGGAGAGTGTTTAGAGCAATCATTCACTCCCCCAAAAGTCCCGGTAGTATAGGGCCAGCTGACCTAAGGAAAATTTGTGTAGTTGAAAATGACGTCATTAGAGGATTAGTTTGATACAGGTGATGTGAGTAGGAGAGTAGGTAACACAAAGGATGTGTTTAGTAGTGATAAGGATGAATGAGTGCACAGAGAGCACTTTAAAGAGCGCCTGTGATTGACTATGATGGACCTATACCTTGTGCCTTAAATTTTATCCGGACGGTTGTTTTACTTTTAGTTGTCAGTTGATTTCACTTTTTAACTGCTTAGAAATAGTAATAGTAGTTATGCTGGCAGTGTACAAGTTAACCCCAACCCACATTTCCAGTACCACCCCTATAATTACCAGCATCACAGTCTCGAGCCCGCACACATTTTCATGACACACCATACACACCAATGATGGTTTGTCACATATACATCATTGGATTCCGCAAACACTTTACACACCACCATATTTCTGTTAGGTCGCGTTATATCGTAGTGGAATGTACTTGTAGCTCTGTATATATGTTATTACTTTGTAAAATGACAAATACGGGTCCACATTATATCCTAACTTCCATTTATGTACATGTTTATAATGACACTAATTGATTTTATCTACCATGTCCATCATGTAAATTCACTGCGTAACTGGGCTATATCATAACTTCCATGTATGTCCATCACTTAAATTCAATCGGTAACGGTGCTCTATCATAACTTCCATTGTACATTATATAACGCTACTATATATCGTCTTTGTTTGAATATATCATGTCCATCATTTAAAAACACTCGCCATGTATATGTGCTATATGTACATCAGATGTAAATGCTGTAACCCATTGACATTGTATAATCTCCATTCTTACGTAACATAATTGTACCTCAGGGTTGGTCACGGTCATTGGTCGCATTCTCCACGTAAGGACGTGAGGTCACGTCCTTACGATACGACGGGGAAGTATATCCAGGGTAGAATATCAGAAGCCCAGCTGGCCCCTCTCAGTAAGCAATTAAGAAATTGAACACTGTCGCTGGTCGATGAGATGCCATTGTCTTTGGGAAATGTTCGTCAGAGTGACAGCGGGAGGGAGGTCAGTAATAGATGAGCAGCCGTCCCTCGCTAATCAGGCACACGTGCTGTCCCCTAAATATAGCACTGGACAGGGGATCAAACAATAGCCCCTGATCGGCAGTACACTGGACAAAGGACACTTTGGCCAAGTCATCCCACATATCAAATAACACATCGAGCAAAATGCATCTTGGCCATTAATTTCCTTGTCCAGATATAATGATTAAAGGCTTAATAGGGAGATCGAAGACGGCTGACTCATTACTGACCAGATGCGTAGGGGGGCCAAAGACAAAGGACCAAGAATGACCAACCCTGGGTATATAACGGTACAGGCACTAGGCCTTGGGAGGAGAAGCTGCAGAGAAGCTCGAGCCTACGCTTGAAAGTGTAGCACTGAATAAAGAGTTGTGGACCCTCAGACGGACTTGTGTTGTTCATGCAAGGACATCCACTATAGAGAAACAACACATCAAATAATCTCTAAGTGCGATACATGT